>NW_005197053.1:316065-330573 GCF_000372725.1 Emiliania huxleyi CCMP1516
ACATCCCGCCCTCCGCCCTCGCCCTCCGCCCCTGTCCTGGCTGGCCTGGGTTGCATCTCCTCATCATCACGCGCCAGGCGAGAGGGAAGTGGACGGGGCCCTGAGCCGACCTAGCCCTAAACGGAATGGGGCGCCCAACACGTGCCCGGATTACTGTGCCTTCCCCGGGCACAGCCTTTCGGTTCGTGAAGGGTCGGTGCGTGTCGTGACCCCCTGGAACACCCGTACCCCCGCACCATCTCCGTCGCTTGGTTCTATAACCTCTGCCACAACCGGGAGCGGCCAGGACTATGCCTCTCTGGACAGGGTGGCCCGCCACAAGGACCCCAGGAATTGCGACTCGCCGCTTTCCTCCCGCTGTGATTCTGTGTGAGCTCTGTGTCTTTATTTGCCAACAATACACCTATACCGACAACCCCCACGACGTTATTTCGAAAGACATCGTGCCGGCACGGAGTATATTCCGTCTTCGCCGTTCGGGGTGTTGGTCCTGACATGGGCGACGCGACCACTGCCCTGCTCGAGGCATAAAATTCTTTTTTATTCATCACCGAGCTCACTCAGCCGCCCCACCTGTCCATTCCTCAGCCACCTCAAGGGGCAGCGGCAGCTATGTGCGCGCAACGGTCGCGCCCACCTGCACCTCGCCGCCTCGTACTTTAACGGTCGCTCCACCTGTCCATTCCTCACCAGCTCTCCTTCCCCCTCCGCACGCCCTCCGCAGGTCGCGACTCGCCGTGCTGCTCGCCGGCTCCGCCGGCGCCGCCTCCGGCCTCATGCTTGGCACCGCGCCGGCGCTCCGGACGACGGCGGTGCTGATGCAGACGGCGCCCGAGGACTTTGCGCTGCCGACGCCGGTCGCTGCAGCTGGCCCAGCCGCGACGCGCAGTGCAATGCAGAGCTCCGACGACGTCGAGCACGCGATCCTCGTCCAGGGCGGCTCGCTCCGCACCTGGTCGTTTCGCTCGCAGAATGTCGACCAGGTGCAGGTGGTGCTCAGCACTGAGGGCCGGCCACTCGACGCGGACATCGAGCTGTGGCAGGGTCCGGACAACACGCCGTGCAAGATGCGCGTCTACATCGAGGATGGCCAGCTCCGCCCCTTCAGCGCCGTCGTCGAGACGCCCCGCGGCCCAAACACTGTCAGCATCCGCAACATCGGCGAGATCGAGTTTCCCCTCTCCGCGCTGGTAGCATGCGAGAATGTGGACGAGCCGTCGCCCGAGTGCGCCACCGCCTCGATGACCATCCAGGGCGGCGCCCTCCGCACCTACCCCTTCGACCCAACCATCGACAGCGTGCAGGTCCTGCTCAAGACGGACGGGCGGCCGCTCAACGCACGGATCGAGCTGTTGCAGGCACCAACCCCTGCGCGTTGCGTCTCCTCGGACGGCCGCCTCTCTCGCCACCGCCGCCGCCGCTCTCCGCAACCGCTGCCTCTCTCCTCACCACAGCTTCCCTCCCCACCGCACAGCCTCTCTCCGCCTCCCACTCCCACCTCTCTCCTCACCGCCGCCCTTTCCCTCTCCGCAGGGCCCCAACAACAACAAGCAGGTGATCGAGCTGTACACGGAGGACGGCTTCGACCGGCCCTTCTTCTGCGTCATCGAGACGCCCGGCTCGGGCAACGTCGTCCGCATCCTCAACACCGCGCCCGTCCCTAGAAGCAGAAATACGTATTCTTAGCTCCCAACCAGCGCCCGAGAGGGCCACGTATTCAGCTGTATTGACCCGTATTCTGCTGTATTCACTGTATTCCTCTCCTTTGTATTCACGCCGTGCTCTGAAAACGCTGCACAATACCGTATTCGTGCCCTGAGGTTGGCGTATTCTGCTTCTAGGCGCCCGTCGAGTTCCCGATGACGGCCGCTGTCGTGCCAAACACCGTCAGCCGGGAGATGGTGCCGGAGGGTGACGTGGTCATCGGCGGCGACACCGGCTGGTGACCAGCCTGCGCCCCCCGGACGGACGCTCGTGGGGGCGTGTTGCGCCGGGCGTTCGTCGCCGCGCGGGGTGCTAAGCGAGTAGTGAGTGCGCAGTGAGCCAGCGGCGGGCGGGGCGTACAGCGGTTAGGCTGCCCCCGGAGTCCGCTCTCACACCTAAAAGCTCGGCGCCGGACACCGGGTCCGCCTCGGAAACACAGATGGTTGTCACCGCCGCGCCGCCGCCAAAAAGAAAATCTTAAAATACCGCCTCTCTCCACAAAAAAGAATTCTTAAAATACAAGCCTCTCTGGACAAAAAAAAACGCGCGCGAAAGCGTTAGATACGGCGCCTATATGCTCTATCCTGCGGCAAGACGGACGTGTTTTTGACAATCAAAATCTACCTCAAAATTTGCGGCCGCCCCTCGAAATTTGCTGATCAAAATTTGCGGTGGCCCGGATCGAAACCTGTACTTGCTGGCAGCGGCAGCGCACAACACTCCTCGGTCCCGTAGTGAGTCTGTACACGGTGTACCGAGCTCACTGCCCACGGTATTAGGCCACTGCCACTCCACTTCGCACATCACGGACACGCTACTACTCACAAGAATTCCGACAGGTTCGGCACCGGGCACCGCCTCGGTATACAAAATGCGCCTGCGGGCGGACCCTCACAGATCACAGATCACAAGAATGACAAGGCTGCGCACGACAGGGACAGCTAGGGGCAACAGTGCCGCAGCCGTGCTCTTGGGCACACGCCGCAGTTTAGGCGGCAAGAACAAGACGGACACACAAGGGTTCACAAAGGTACAAGGGGTGCGAGGCTAAGGGCCATCGCAGCAAGCGTACAGAATGCCCGCGGGCAGCCATGAGACAAATCTTCACGAGCGCGACAGCGCCCGGAAGCTCTCCTTCGCCTCTGTCTCGAGCGCCCTAGCTTCGGAGAGGAGGGTCTCGCACCCTTCCCGCTCGAGGAGGCAGGCGAGCGTCTGGATTGCCGTAAGCGTCGACGGGTGAGCTGACCCAAGCAGCGCCCGCCTCTCTTCGAGCTTCACCCGCGCCGCCGCGACGCACGACGGGACCTCGCTGAGCTTGGAGGCCCGAAGCGCCGGGATGACGATGCTCCGGCGGGCGCCCCGTGCGAGTCCGGAAGCGCTCAGCAGCATCACACCGGCCGGGGCTACTCGTGCGAGTGGGATATCGGCAGGTAGAGCGATGAGCCGAAAAGAAGAAAGAAATCCGCAACAGGTGGTGGCTGCTGTGCGTTCGTGCCAGTGCGCGCCAGTCCCGTTCATGCGATTTGGAATTTTTTTGCCCAACTCGGCCTAGGCTCATGTGTGTATGCGCCGGCCGCTCCCGAGGTCTCACCTGTCCAATGCTCTCACTCCTGTGCAGCGGCTGCGCGTACGCGCTTCGCGCACCGCGGCTGACCTCTGCGGCGCCGCCTCTCCGTCGGCCCTACAGCTGCGACGGCTGGTCAACGCTCGACGAGGCGTCGTGGGTGATCGAGGACGTCGAGGAGGAGGACGACGAGGAGAGCTTGGCTGCCCGCGCGTGGGAGGAGGAGTCGACACTGGGCAGTGCCGCTCCGCTCGTGCGGAGGACCGCTCCTGCTGCCGCCGCCGCCGCGCTCCGCGACGACGGCGTGGTGTGCGTCGGCCCTGCGCTTGGCGCGGCGACCGCCGCGGCGCTGCGTGCAGAGGTGCTGACGCAGCTCGAGGCGGCGCGTGCATGCGAGGCCGGGGCTGGGCCGCTCTCGTCGGTGCTCACGGCATCGGCCAGTGCCGCGGCCGCCATCACACGCTGGGACTTGCGGCTGAGGGTGACGGCGCCGGTCGCCGCCGGGCTCCGCGAGCTGCTGTCGGCGCCGGCCGTGGCGTCTTCGCTGCTGGACGCCGCCGGGCGAGAGGCGGAGCTGTGGGAGCTCGCGGCGCTCGTCTCTGCGCCCGGCGCCGCGCCGCAGCCGCTGCACGCCGATACGCTGTGGGACGAGGAGCGGCGGAGATGTAGCCGAGATGCGGCGAGGAGCGGCGGAGGTGTAGCCGAGATGCAGCGAGGAGCGGCGGAGATGTAGCCGAGATGCAGCGAGGAGCGGCGGAGATGTAGCCGAGATGCAGCGAGGAGCGGCGGAGATGTAGCCGAGATGCAGCGAGGAGCGGCGGAGATGTAGCCGAGATGCAGCCGCGGGAGCGGCCGAGGTGTGTCCGAGATCCAGCCGTCCTCTTCAGCATCTCCCCATGTCTCCCCAAATCTCCCCATATCTCCCCATATCTCGCAGGAGGGGGTCCTCTTCAGCATCTCCCCATGTCTCCCCATATCTCCCCAGATCTCCCCATATCTCGCAGGAGGGGGTCCTCTTCAGCACGGCGGTGGCGCTGCAGCACGTGACTCGCGAGATGGGCCCGACGCGCTTCCTGCTCGGCGGCATAGATGCGGACACACTCCTCTTCCCCCCCCCTCCCTCCCTTCCCCGGTGTATCTCCGACTATCTCCACCTCTCCGGCTAGCTGCCACACCAGTAGCAAGACAGGCTGCGCGGGTAGGAGGCTCGGCAGCCACAGCCTCGCCGCGCACCACGCCTTGGTTGGACGCCCACCGCCGCCCCTCTGACAATCGCACGTTCGTCTGTGTGGAGACGCCTCTCGCTGAGAACGCACACGCCGCCATCGTGTGCAATGCCCCCGTGTGTGCTCCGCGAGTGGCGCGTGAGCCCCGTCGTCCGTGCTAGGACGTGTACCACCTTCGTACCACTGTTTGACAGGCTCGGCAGCCAGAGCCTCGCTGCGCACGACGCCTTCGACGAGGCGTTTGCCTAGACACTCCCTAGACACTTCCCAGACACTTCCTTGTTCATACGACGCCTTCGACGAGGCGCGTGCCGGGCACAGCCTCGCCGCCGCCGCGTCCGTCGCGTCCGTCCTCGCTACGGCGCACCTGCTCTCTTCTCTTGCAGGAGGGGCCCGGGTACGTCGCGGCCTCCGCGGACTCTGCCGCGTGCGGCCTGCTGGACGCTGGAGAGGCCGCGCTGTACGACGGCCGCGTGCTGCATTGCGGCGGGCCAAACTCGTCGCCGGAGCGGCGCGTGCAGTTCTACGCCACGTTTCGGCGCGCGGCCGCGGACGGGGCGGGTTTGGGCAACGAGGCAGCCCTCTCGCCGCTCGGCACTGTAGTTTCCTTTTGTGTGCGCTCACCGATGTCTGGCTTTGCAGGCGGCCCATTCGCTGCTCGACGAGTACAGGGGCAAGCACACGCTCGGGCGGCTGCTCGACGAGGCAGAGGCATGGGCCGAGGGCGGAGAGCGGAAGAGCTAAAGTCCTGCCTCGGGGCTTCGGAGAGGTTGATAAGGTACATGTAAATTTCTCCAGCAGGCTAGCCCCACAGCCGCCACACCCCGCACAAACGACAAAAAGTGGTGGGGCAGGGGCGAGGGGCGGGGGGGGGGCGCGGGGGGGGGGGGGGGGGGGGGGCAACCCCGCATCGGTCTCACTAGCTGGGTCCACAGTGCACAGAGACAGACCACACCCGGTCCCCCGGAAAAAAGGTGCGCCCCACGACGGCCCCGTAGTCTGAGGGTATCCTAAAAGTTCGGCCGATTTGGGTCAAAATGCCTAAAAGCACGCGCCTATAGGCGTAGATTTCCTGGGGCAAAACGATCAAAGTGGGCCCGCCCGGGGCAAAATGGTAAAAGTCGCGCGGTTGCGAAATTTTTGGACATTCTACTCCGTCGGCGCTCTCTCCAAATACTCGCTCACTAATAGAGCGGCGTGCAGCCGGCGGCGCAGCCAAGAGCCATGTGCCTTGTTGCCTGAGAGGGCCTGACAAACTTGTAGCGGAGTAGCGCTACATGTTTGGACACACGGCGGGCGCTTTCGAGGCGAGCAGCACAGCATTTTTCTAGCCATAGTGTGCGGGACCTACTTTGCGGGGACGATAGCTACTACTTTTACTGCACCTCCGGCGCGCGGAGCCTCCGGCCGGGAGCGCCGAAGAAAATTTTGAGACGAAATGCTAAAAGTTAGGCGCTCCGAGACGATCAAAGTGGTAAAGTCGCACTCTCCCCTGACCCAATCAAAAGTAAAAGCACCCGAGGCTCCAGAAACCTAACCCTCAGACTATGGAGCGCCCACACGGCGCACGGCCGGCACAGCTTATGCTTAAACTAAGAGCACAACGGGTTGGAAGCGTCCCAGCGGTCTCAGGCCTAGGCCGGAGAGCGTCCCAGCGGTCTCAGGCCAAGGCCAAGGACCGGCACGCCCCCCTCTTTGGGCCATTCCCTTGTCCAAAGTTCGAGTGATAGCCAAAGATACACTTGACTATACATTTCAAAGATACACCTTTATAACATCCCACCGGTGTATCTTCGAAGTGTATCTTCGAGTGTATCTTGAGTGTATCTCAGCGCCGGGCGCCCCAGGACCAGTTGCAGAGGACGCAGGTGGCCGTCACCGAGGCCTCTTTTTTTCTGTTTACTTTTTGGCTTTCACGCTGCAGAACAAGCTGACGCGGGCCCAGTACCTCGATGAGGTGACTTGGACCACCAAGAGCTGGCTGGGGCTGCAGAAGCAGCGCATCTCAGTCGTTCTTCACACGGCCATCGCAGAGCAGATTGTGAATGAGCTTGCCCGTGGCGGGGGCGGGCGGGTGCACGGAGCTAAGTGCCTCGCCGCCCTCGCAGGAGTCGCTTAGGCGGCTCCCGTGGTGTACCTGTGTTAGTGCCAGTGCGCGCCAGTCCCGTGCCCAGTGTTGCGCGAGGGAGTTTGTGCGTATAATACTTTTTGGCTTTGCGGTGCTTTCCGCGAAACTGCTTCGCGGCAATGCTCGCTGCTTGCCTGGCGCTCGCACCGCCGAGCAGCGGCCGCCGCGCCGTCCTCGCGAACGCTGCAGCCCTCGCGTGCGCCCCGCTGGGCTCCAGCGCAATCGCGCCGAGCGGGACGCTGGACGACGAGGTGCGCGCGGGCCTGGGGCAGGGAGGCGCGCTCAGTGCGAACGCGCCCGTGTCGCTGCGGGGAAGTGGCGTGGAGGTGCTCATCACCGACCCGTCGTACAAGGAACTCGACGCCTGCCCAAAGGGCATGTTCATCCCGCCCAAAGGAGGGCCGTGGCAGTGCATCGAGGTGTCGGCGACCGCGCTGAACCAGGGCAAGCGGGAGGTGAACGCAGCGGACGTGTTTGGTGCGCTATTCGACGCGGAGGGCTACTCGCCCGCCGCCACCTCCCTCGATCCCTCGCAGAAGACGCCCTTCGCGACGCTCGAGACGCGGCTGCCAAAGGGCCAACCCGTCGCAGTCAAATGGGTGTCGGCGGTGCAGGCGCGCTCGCCGCGGCCGTTCCGCTTCGCGGGCATGAAGGCCGAGTACCGGAACGCGGCGATGGCCAAGACATACAAGTCGTTCGACCCGTGTGAGATCGACTCTTCCGCGTGCGAGGAGGACGAGGACCAGCCGGACAACGCCATGGCGCTGCGGACGGGGCAGGGCTTCACGTACAAGAAGTGAGGGCGCCGCCCGCCCACGTGTAGTCAGCTTGTAGAGCCAGGTCATGCAAAACGGGCCCTGAGTGTGACAAAAAAGTGTACATCGGCGTAGTAGCGCCGAGCGTGCAATGCAGCACACGCGAATCACGTCCCTTGACGCTTGAGGTTGAGCGGCGTCTGGTGAATCCGCGCCTCGAGGCATATCGAAAAGTTGTTTTTGGCTCGCCATAGCTTTTCCGGCATTTCTTTTTTTCGCGTCTAATAACCGCAGGCACACGCTGCAGCGCAAAATAGCCGTCTGTGAGTGGACGTCGCCGCCTGTTCGTAGCACAACGTGTGAACGGCGTTCTTCACACCTCGAGACGGCGGGATGGGTTGTGTTGGGAGCAAGCAGCCAGCCGATGACGGCGCTCAACCGCAGTCGGGCACCGGCTCGCCGCCCGTCGCGCAGGGTCAGGTGAAAAGCGCAAGCGTCGGTAAGGCAGAGCTCACGACCACCACGGATGTCGCGCAAGTAGACGATGGTGATCTAGACGACGACGACGAGCCGCAAAAGCAGGCTGCGCTCGGCAAAAAAGGACTCGGGATCTTGCGCAAGAACTTTTGCCGGACGTGCGCTGCGCAGCAACAGAGCGCGAAGAACGAGGCGAGCTCGCAAAACGATGCGAGATCGATTAAGCGCGTGCTCGTCGTCATCGACGTGCAAGATGGGTACGACTCCGAGTTCATTGCGTCGCTCCCTGCGGATGTGGGCGGCTCGCTGGGCTTCATCCAGGACGAGCATGCGGTCAAGGCGTCGTACGAGCTAGGCTCACGCGCGCTCATTACAGCCTATGAGCCGGGCAGCGAGCCCAAGATCAGCTACAACAAGGGCTGGAACAAAGGCCTGCCCGGCGAGGCGATGGACACGGTCGCAGCGCGCGCCGTGACCGAGATTCAAAGCGGCGAGTACGAGCTGATCGTGTTTACCACCGACTACCTCGAGCGAAGCGGCGCGGAGGAGCTGGGTGTGTTTCCGCTCGATAAGACGCCGTGGAGCGACCCGACGAAGCCGGTGGCGCTGGTCGGCTACGATAAATACCTGACCATTGCCGCCGGCTGCCCGGGCGTCGACATCTCGCGGCGCATCCGCGAGAAGCTGCCTGACGTGACCAGCGCCAACGGCAAAGAAGGCACGGCCAACGGCACGCCGGCCCTCTATCTCCGTAAGCAGGTGGACGACGCCTTCGACGAGGACCGCGAGGCGTCGGAGCGCACCGGAGGCGCCGCGTGGCTCGACGACGTGGACGTGGACGACGACGGGCTGCCGCGTGCGGACGCGCAGACCCTGCTGCAGCAGCTGAGCGCGCGCGGCTATGGGCCAGCGGAGGGCACGCAGCTGAGCTTCGTGGGCGTGGTCACCAACCGCTGCGTGGCGTCGTCGCTGCTGCACGCGGCGACGCTCGGCTACCGCACGCGCTGCCTGATGGGCGGCTGCCGCGCCGCGAACGCGGCGGCGCACGAGAAGGGCCTGGCGATGATCCGAGAAAAGGGTGGTGACGGGGTGGAGATGGTCGAGTGAGGTGGGCGAGACGCGGTGCCGGGAGGCGCGGAAGAGCTGCCATGTGCATGTTGTGCATGTATGTCCGGAAATGCATGGGGTGGCGGTTACTGCATACTGGAACACGAGGGCGTTTTCTTTTTCTTTTGCTGTGTGTGTGTGAGAGAGAGTTGTGTTAATTCTTTTGTTGTTTGTTTGGCGGAATCGTGCGTGTGCGACCAAACCTTCTGTGTGTCTTTTGTTTGGACGTAAAATGGGACGAGCATCGCTGTCTCTGCGACCCCCCGCCCGGCGGAGATCATGCCTTCCAGCGAGCTTCTGGTCCAAGCATGGTCCAAGCATGCCCTCGTGAAGTGCATTGGCCTCGAGACTGCGTGCTTTGAGGCGGTCCAGCGTGGCGACGAATTGACGGTGCGTTCGTGTCTCGAGGGTGGCGGGCGAGCAAATGCTACACATCAGGCACGTTCCAAGGATGGAGATGTGACTACTGGCGTAACGCTGCTGATGGTCGCATCCTCAAGTGGCCACGAACGAGTGGTCGCCTTGCTGCTGCAGCACGACGCTGAGGTCAACCTGCAGGATAGCAGCGGCTGGACCGCGCTGATGTGCACCGCCCACAGAGGCCACGAGCGGGTGGTCGAGCTGCTGCTGCGGCACGGCGCGGAGATCAACCTGCAGAACAGCGGCGGCCTCACCGCGCTGATGGGCGCCGCTCTCAAAGGCCACGAGCGGATGGTCGAGCTGCTGATTCAGCACGGCGCTGAGGTCAACAAGCAAAACAACAGCGGCGGCACCGCGCTGGTGTGCGCCGCATCAGACGGCCACGAGCGGGTGGTCGACTTGCTGCTGCGGCACGGCGCTCAAGTCAACACGCAGGACAGCAAAGGCGGCACCGCGCTGATGACCGCCGCCTACAACGGCCACCTCCCCGTCGTGCTCTGCCTGCTGCAGGCTGGCGCAGACATGAAGTCGCGCTCTGCGGCCGGCATGACGGCGCTGCAGATCGCCAAGGAGGAGGAGGGCAAGCTGGCTACTGTCGACGCCACTGCTTCTACGATGGACCACGCCGGGTGCATGCGCGCTCTCACAGAGCACGCAGCGGCTGTGAGGGAGGCCCAGGCAGCAGAAAAGGCGGCGGAGAAGGCGCTTGAAGCCAAGAGGCGGCGCGAGCAGCGCAAGCGAGAGGAGGCGGCGGCGTCGCGAGAGCGCGAGCATACGGCACGGCAGCGCAAAGCAGAGCGGGCGGCGGACGAGGCGCGCTGGGCGGCGGCTGCGGCGGCGCTGGAGGAGCAGAGGCGAGCCATCGCGGCGGAGGCGGAGGCGAAGCTCGCCGCCGAGCGCGCGGCAACAGAGGAGACGCTGCGGGCGAGGGAGGCGGAGAGGCGAGCAGCAGAGGAGGCGCAGCTCGCGGAGCAGCGGGCGGCGGCGGCGGAGCGCAAAGCTATTCGGGCAGAGGCGGAGCGGCGCAAGAAGGAGGCTGCGGTCAGGAGGGCGGAGGAGGAGAAGGCGAAGCGGCTGGCGAAGGCGGCCGAGAAGAAAGCGGTTAGGAAGGAGGGCAAGGCGAAGAACAAGGAGGCCAAGAAGGCGCCGCCTGCCTTCAAGCTCGAGGAGGAGCGGAGAGCGAAGGCTGCGGCAGAGCTTCGTGAGCAGGAGGCGAAGGCGGAGCGGCTGGCTGCTGAGCAGGAGGCGGCGAGGCGGGCGGAGCGCGAGGCGGCAGAGCGAGCGGGTGTGGCGGAGCGGGCAGCGCTGCGAGAGGCTGCGGAGCTTGCAGAGGCGCTGCGTCGGTCAGAGGTGGATGCGGAGGAGGAGGCGATGGCGCGTCGGGTGTCGCGGTGCGAGGAGGCGGTGAGCAGCGAGTCGACCGGCGGCGGCGGGGACTTGCATCGGCGTGTCGATCGGCTGGAGGCGAGCCTCGGCGCGGCGACCGAGGGTAGCCTCGAGGAGCGGGTCAGCGCTATCGAGCGCTTGATCGAGCCAGAGGCGGCAGAGGCGGAGCAGTATCTGCCAGTCACCGAGCCGCTCGCTGCCGTCTCACTAGCGGACGCCAGCCTCGACACGGGGCGGCCAGCTGCCCCCGAGTCCACGATGGGGGGAGACACCACATGCATCGTGTGTTTCGCGAGAGTCAAGTCGCATGCTGCGGTTCCGTGCGGGCACTTGTGTGCTTGCGGGCCATGCTCTGAGCTGATGCGAGAGTGCCCTTACTGCCGCGAGCCAGTGATGATGTGGATGGTTCCGCGTCCGGTCTAGGTCGTGAGATGAAATGATCCCAATGGATTGTGAGGAGACCCTCGTCCCGGCGCGCTCAAATGCGCTCGCGGCTGGAGCGATTGGGAGCGCCAGCATTTCACACATACCTAGAAGATATAGGATTGCGAGCGATAGCCATAGGCGCTCACACTCGCACAGAGATGCTACGATTGCGAGGACTGCTGCTCACAACCCTTCGACTTCTAAGGATTGAGAGCGAGGCTGCTCTCAATCCTAGCCGTCGAGAAAAGAAAGAAGGTTGATTCGGTAGTGCGCGCCAGTCCTGTTCCCATTTTCGTGCGAGGGAGTTTTCTTGTTGAGGAAAAATTTCCTAAATTTCCGTGTGTTGCATGTCTGACTGTCACCGGTGCGATTTCGGGGCCCGGGTTGTGCGTTGATGTAAAATTTCTCCACTTTTTTTTGAGCTAGACTTCGTTGTTAACAAGCGAAGGCACACACAACATGACGCCAAACACACGATTGCACGCACCGCACACCGCACCCGGCACCCGCGCCCGCCGCCCCCCCCCGGCCCCCGCCCCGCCTAGGTGGGAAAAGACGAGAAGATGGAACAGCCCGAGGAAAGGAGCGAAACAAAATTTTCCCTCTTTACCCCGTGGCCGCAGGCCTTTTTTTTTGACGATGGCAGCCACTACCCGCTTCCTCGTCGCCGGCGACACGGGCGGCGACCTCGCGCGCCTGTTCGCCCGCGTCGGTGCCGTCAACGCGAAGCACGGCCCGTTCGCCTTCCTGCTCTGCGTCGGCGACTTCCTCGGCGCCGCCGACGCCTCGGCCGCCGCGCTCGCGCCTTACCTGTCAGGCGATGCGGCTGTGCCGCTGCCGACGTACGTGCTCGCGTCGCGGCCGGGCGAGCCCGACCCTGCGCTCGCGGCGGCCGGTCCCGGCGGCGAGCTCGCGCCGCAGCTCTTCTACCTCGGCAGCGCGGGCGTCGCCGAGCTGTCGGGGCTGCGCGTTGCGTACCTCTCTGGCGGCGGCGGCGGCTGCAGCGTCGACCCGGCGGCGGTCGGCGAGCTGCGCGCGGCGGCGGGCGGCGCGGGCTTCGGCGGCGTCGACGTGCTGCTCACCTGCGCGTGGCCGCGCGGCTTTTACCTCAAGCTCGACCCGTCCTCGCTGCCGGCGGACCTGCTGCCAGACAAGGACCTGCCCGAGGCCCGCTACGCTTCGCCACACTACCCTACCTCTACGCAACGCCACGCAATGCACACTCACCCAACACCACCTCCTGCCGGGCGAGGACCTGCCCGAGGCCCGCTATGCACACACATCAACCACGAGTCGCTAACCATGATAGATAGATGGGAAGGCGAAGCACAGCCCGACCAACTACTGGGACACCAACGCGGTATGGGTGGACGCGGGACGGGAGGTGACGGGGTCACACAGGAGCGACACACAGAACCACAAGACAAGACACTCCATGGCCGAGCTTCGCCTTTTTTCTTTTTTTCGCAGGTCGGCCTCGAGGAGGTGGCGGAGCTCGCCGTCAAGCTCCGCCCGCGCTACCACTTTTGCGGCGGCGAGGGCGCCTTCTGGCAGCGGCCCCCGTACCGCCTCGACGCGCGCTCGCACGCCTGCCGCATGGTCGGTCTGTCTCGTGTCCAGGTGCCCCTACCCCCGCGGGACCCCCACCCACCCCCTACCCCCACGGTACCCCAACCCACCCCACGTGCCCGTCTCGTGCCCAGGAGGACAAGAAGCAGACCTGGCTCAAGGCCTTCGGGATGGTGCCGCAGGCGGGAGATATGGGGAGATGTGGGGAGATGTGGGGAGATGTGGGGAGATGTGGGGAGATGTGGGGAGATGTGGGGAGATGTGGGGAGATATGGGGAGATACGGGGAGCATCTCCAGCCCGAGCCTCTGAGATATGGGGAGATATGGGGAGATATGGGGAGATGTGGCAGCGGAGATAGTACATCCAATGACTTCCGCCCAGTAGTCCAAGCCCGCAACGGCACACGGAGCAGTCGACATCAGCCCACTAGAAGGACCAAGTGCGGTGCCGTAGGCGGCACTCGGCGGCGCCGTCCCAGCCCAGCCAGAGGGAACCACGGACTGCCCGTACCCCTACGCCGCCCTCACCGCTGGCGGAGGAGGAGGCGGCGGGGAGAGGCGAGGCGAGCGCGCGGCCAAGCGGCTGCGCGAGGAGTGGGTGAAGGATGGGCGCGGCTGGGATCGCCGAGCAGTGTCGGTTCTGCATCATCTCTCCCATATCTCCCCATATCTCCCCATAAGGCGCAGCTGGATCGCCGCGCAGTGCTGGTCCTGCAGGAACCTTCTAGGAACCTTCTAGGAACCTTCTAGGCGCGGCTGGATCGCCGAGCAGTGTTGGTTCTGCACGTCGTCGACGCAGTTCGAGTCGCATTTGGTCAAGCTCTCTCGTCTCTCTCTCGTCTCTCTCTCCTCTCTCTGTCTCTGTCTCTGTCTCTCTCTCTCTGTCTGTCTCTGTCTCTCTCTGTCTCTCTCTGTCTCTCTCTGTCTCCCTCTCTCTCTCTCTCTCTCTCTCTCTCTCTCGTCTCTCTCTCTCTCCCTCTCCCGCCACACACACACACACACACAGACACACACACAGACACACACACACACACACACACGCACGCACACACACACCTCTACTACCACCTCTCACGCCTCTCTGTCCATCTCTCTGTCCATAGGTCACGAGCGTCGGCGACGAGGCCTACCTCACGATCGCAAAAGGCATCCTAATGAACGATTAATTAACGATTAATCAACGATAAATTAACTATTAATTAACTACCTCACGATCGCAAAAGGCCCGCTGGTGCCGCGCCTCGAAGAAGCAGCACCGAGAGCAAGGCGAGGAGGCAGGGCAGACCCAACTCATAGGTCCGCTGGTGCCGCACCACTCGCTGCTGGTGCCGGTGGCGCACAAGGCATCCTCGCTCGACCTCTCAGCCGCCGAGGCGGCGGAGGTGCGCTCATACGTCTCCCCATCTCTCCCCCCATCTCCCCATATCTCCCCCCATCTCCCCATATCTCCCGAGGTGCGCTCGTACATCTCCGCCGTCCGCCGCTGTTTCGCCGCCCGAGGCGAGTCCGTCAGTGTCAGTGTGACACGCCTCCTAGCATGGAGGACGGGCCCACACGCACACACACACACGCTGCACACGGTTGGCTCGGGGAGCCGACACGAGGCACACTGCCACCGGCCGTAGCACCGGGTCCGGACTGCCGCGCGTTCTGTGGAGTTGAACTCGGGGGCACCGGACGCGGCACAGACGCGGAGGGAGGGAGGGAGGGAGGGAGGGGAAGGGGAGGGGAGGGAGGGGAGGGAG
>NW_005197053.1:330927-331858 GCF_000372725.1 Emiliania huxleyi CCMP1516
GGAGGGGAGGGGAGGGAGGGAGGGAGGGAGAGCGCCTCGCGGCCGAACTGGGGCACAGACGCCAGGCCACGCAGACATGGGGAGGCAGCTAGTGAGGCAAGGGAGTCGGGGCGGCGGTGGCGTCCTGTTAGGCGAGGCGCTGCTCGCGTTTGAGCGCTACCTCGGCGGCTCCTCCAACCGCGCCCAGTTCGAGCACATGCACCTGCAGCTAATTCGCTAACTTCATTCACAGTTAATTAATAGTTAATTAGGCGCCCAGTTCGAGCACATGCACCTGCAGCTCGTGATTAATAGCTAATTAATAGCTAATGAATGGATAATTAGGCGCCCAGTTCGAGCACATGCACCTCCAGCTCGTGCCGCTGCCTCACGACGTCGCAAACGGCGCGCGAGAGGCGTTCGAGCGGGAGGGTGCCAGCCGCGGCGTGCGCTTCGAGCTTCTCGCCGCAGGTACCCCTACCCCCCACGGTACCCCAACCCATCCCCTACCCCCACGGTACCCCAACCCATCCCCTACCCCCCACGGTACCCCAACCCATCCCCTGCCCCCACGGTACCCGAACCCACCCCTACCCCCACGGTACCCCAACCCATGCCCTACCCCCACGGTACCCGAAGCCATCCTCTACCCCCACGGTACCCGAACCCATCCCCTACCCCCACGGTACCCGAACCCCTCCCCTACCCCCCACGGTAACCCAACCCATCCCCTGCCCCCACGGTACCCGAACCCATCCCCTACCCCCACGGTACCCGAACCCGGCTCCTCGCTGCAGGCACGCGCCTGTCGGACGCCCTGCCGACGGCCGAGCCCTTTTTCGCCGTCGAGCTGCCGTCGGGCGAGACGCTGCTGCACAAGCTCGCCACCAACCAGCGGCGCCACCCGCTCCAGTTCGGCCGCGAGGCGCTCTCCCTCCCTCCCTCCCCTCCC
>NW_005197053.1:331958-332624 GCF_000372725.1 Emiliania huxleyi CCMP1516
CTGCGCGTCCTGGGGAGGTACATTTGTTGCGCGCCGGAGACGACTCGACGTCGCTGAGATCGGAGATCAAGATCTGACAGGTCGCACGTCGCTCCTTTGACGCCGACGTGACTCACCCGTGCAGATCACATCATGACACGGTCTCGACGCGCTCGGTACGACGCCTGCGACCCGTCTCGGGTCAGGTGGCACGACGCTCATCGCGCCTACCAGCGCTGCCGTACAGGTTGCCACGACGAGGTCGAGCACGCTTCTATACGCTCCGCCCAGCCTTCCTTTCCATCCCATAAGGTAGCCTGGGAACGGTGGCGGTCAGAGGCAAAGCCTACGAGGGGTGGTGGAACCACATGTCACGGCTACTGCCGGCTCGACCCCACGATAGCCTCCGAAGGCTGACTTTGCGGCACCATCATCGGACGATGTCGACGAGTTGGGTCGCTCTCGCGGTAGCCAGATGACCTCCCATGCTAGTACCATCGGCTAGGGCCGCAGGGAGCGCGGGGGAGGGCGCTGGGAGCAACACGGAGCTCCGTTGGAGACGTTTTCAAGATTAGCGTGTCAGAGTGAAATGGAACTAGCCAGTAGAGGTCTCCGTTTTATTTATTTATTTCAACTCAGAACGCCGAGTTGACTTTTCGCATTTCAAGATCACACCGCATCCAAAGA
>NW_005197053.1:332724-333424 GCF_000372725.1 Emiliania huxleyi CCMP1516
GGGGTGGCTGGCGAGGAATGCTTGCTCGATCGCTCTCTCAGCGAGCGAGTCGACGGACGTTCATTCATCTGTCTATCTATCTCTCCATCTATCTCCATCTATCTATATATATCTTATATATCTTCTCTATCTCGGTACGCGCGTTCGTATATGTCCTCCGTCGTTGGTTATTTGCCCGAGCGGAGTGAGTCCGTGTGTGTGAGTGTGGCCTGCTTGCAGGGATGGCGGGCGGACCCGCACGCACACACACCCCTCATGCAGTTGGATCGGGAGCTGGCCAGCTCCTTCCCGGAAGCCTTCGGACCCTTCGCGCCCGTCTTGGCTTACCTTGATTGGATGGAGAGGCACGTGTGCGGCGCCAGGTACTGACGAAGAGGTAAGGTGAGAGGGAGGGAGGGAGGCTGGTTGCTGGGTGTTCTTGCTGGCGCGGAGATAGAGACGTCTGCGGGCTTACTGCGCTCATCAGGGGCGGGGAACCCGCAATGAGATGCTGAGGGCATTTTGAGTTGCAAAAAATCAACTCAGATTGGTGATTGCATTTTTCAACTAAGACCGCAGGGCGGGGACCTTGTTCCTTTTTACCCATCTCCTAGTGGCTAGTTCCATAGTTCCATTTCACTGTGGCACAGCTCGCGTTACAAAACCTTGATTTTGACCATTTGCGCACTATTGTACCTCTCGGTGCCTTCCAGAGGCAGCT
>NW_005197053.1:333524-335081 GCF_000372725.1 Emiliania huxleyi CCMP1516
GAGAAAGAGAAGTAGAGAAGTAGGAAAAACACTTCTCTATCACAGTCCCCTCCTTAGCTGTGATCCCGCATGCTCACCTTTTTGCCCCCTTGCTCCACCACGCGCCCATCAGGGTGGCGCGTCGCCGCCGCGCTGCTTGCTGCGACAGGTGCTGCCGTGCTGTTCGCCTCGACCAGCCGCGACGCGAACTTTCTGCGGCACTACGATGAGGCCGACGCGAGCTCGAGGCTTGCTTCGATGCTCGCTATGATGCGCGCTCCGTCCAATGTATCCTCGGCGGGGTCGCAGCTGCCTCTGCGCGTCCTGGGGAGGTACATTTGTTGCGCGCCGGAGACGACTCGACGTCGCTGAGATCGGAGATCAAGATCTGACAGGTCGCACGTCGCTCCTTTGACGCCGACGTGACTCACCCGTGCAGATCACATCATGACACGGTCTCGACGCGCTCGGTACGACGCCTGCGACCCGTCTCGGGTCAGGTGGCACGACGCTCATCGCGCCTACCAGCGCTGCCGTACAGGTTGCCACGACGAGGTCGAGCACGCTTCTATACGCTCCGCCCAGCCTTCCTTTCCATCCCATAAGGTAGCCTGGGAACGGTGGCGGTCAGAGGCAAAGCCTACGAGGGGTGGTGGAACCACATGTCACGGCTACTGCCGGCTCGACCCCACGATAGCCTCCGAAGGCTGACTTTGCGGCACCATCATCGGACGATGTCGACGAGTTGGGTCGCTCTCGCGGTAGCCAGATGACCTCCCATGCTAGTACCATCGGCTAGGGCCGCAGGGAGCGCGGGGGAGGGCGCTGGGAGCAACACGGAGCTCCGTTGGAGACGTTTTCAAGATTAGCGTGTCAGAGTGAAATGGAACTAGCCAGTAGAGGTCTCCGTGAGTGGGCGCGCAGGCGCAATCCGGCAATCATCCCGGCGATGCGGTTGGTGTTTGGTCGACGCAGCTTCCTCCGTCTGTGCAGCGCGGACGGACCGCTCCAGGACCCTCGGGCGGCCGGACCGAGCGACGCCGACGCACCGTGGGACCCGCTCAGCCTGGAGCCGCCCGGCGAGGACGCCGACGGCTACATCCGGTCGTGCTGCGGCGGCGCCCAAGGGCGCGCCTTCTCAGGGATGTGCACCACCGGAGTCAAACACGAGATCGACAACATTGTGCAAAAGAAGAACCCGACTACCCGCTTCGTTTCGTTCATCGACGACATGGTTCAAAACGACACCGTGGCAGAGGCCGTCAAGTCTTACTGCGGAGAGGGCGGGACACTCGAGGTGCAAAAAGATGTCGCTGGCAACCTCGACAACGAGGAGAAGTGCATCGTCTACTCTCCGAGCGGCGACCTCGACTGCGTACCCCCCTTCATGGTCGGCTCGCCGCACCACCGAGACGAGGACGGGAACCTCACCGGACGCGAGGCTTGCTTCAAAATCGTCGGAACCTACCTCGGCGACACAGAGGCTGCCTCGGAGGCGATTGGCAAACGACTCGCCAAAAACCTCCGTCCGCTCGACTTTATCGACACGCTCGAATGCACCGAGGGCATTCAGAACGT
>NW_005197053.1:335181-336604 GCF_000372725.1 Emiliania huxleyi CCMP1516
CCTCATCACCAGTCAGGCCTGCCCAAAGACGAAGTACATTTGCTCCGTCACGCCACCAGAGATCAGCGAGGACCCGGCCATCGACGGTAGCAACCGGATTCGCAAATCGTGGGAACTACTCACGGAGGCCGAGGATACTCCTGCGAAATACAAAGACCTGGGTTGGAGGCAGGCTATGCTCCCTACCATCACTGGGGGCTCCGGCGTCGACACGGGCGTCACCTCGGTCGGCGTGCTTAACGACACGGGGGAGGGCCGCACGGGCGTGCGCGGCCCAGCCGAAGCCTACCACAACTCCCTCCTCAAATGCTGGTCAAAGCTTGTGGCCTGCAGCCCAGACCTCCCCGAAGCCGAGCGCTGCGGCGGGTACGGCGCACGGGACGCCGCCGTCAACTCGTACAGAGCCGCGCTCTCGAGGCGAGACGAGGTGGCCTCCATCCGAGCCGCGCGCAACGACAACATCTACTACACCTTGCGCGGCGGCAAAATCTCTGAGTTCTACCCCAAGGGCGTCAGCCTCCCCACTTCTGAGTCTCTTCCAACACCGGAGTCAGTCATCGATGGCACTTGCAAATCAGGAAGCCCGTACGCGCGGGCGCTTGCTGCCATCGAGACTATCTGGAACTGGTTCGATCTGCAGAAGGAGTGGCGCGCCCTTGACGACTACACAGCAGCCAACTGGCAGCCCGGCGACACCAAGATACGTTACCGCGAGTCCATCCGCTACGTCTCAACTTCACAGCCTTACGCGGGGCGGTGGCTCGACACCAAACTTGACGGCAGCAACGCCACAACCATTCCAGACGACATATTCATCGGTGAACTTCAGCGCCGAAACGGCCTTCACCTCTCGCAGTGCCGCTCGACTGTCACGCGGGCACTCGAGCTTGGGGACACAGTCGGTGGTGCAAAGGACTACCATGGCGACTGGTTCCTCAACAACGCCGCCCGGCGGCGCCCACACGACGGCGTACTTCGCGCCTGGTACGATTGTGTCGCCGCCGTCTCCATCTCCCGGCCCGTTATGGGAGATGCCGAAAAACCTGAGCTCACCAAACAGTTCAACGAGGGCTACAAAACCGACCTGGCTGAGCCGGGCGAGGCCGGTTCACTCTCTTTTCTCCACGCTACAGCTCATGGGTGTGTGATGGGTGTTGATGGGTGTGATGGGTGTGTGATGGGTGTGATGGAGGTGTGATGGGTGTGTGATGGGGGTGTGATGGAGGTGTGATGGGGGTGTGATGGGTGTGATGGAGGTGTGATGGGTGTGATGGGTGTGATGGAGGTGTGATGGGTGTGTGATGGGTGTGATGGGTGTGTGATGGGTGTGTGATGGGTGTGTGATGGGTGTGATGGGGGTGTGATGGGTGTGATGGGTGTGTGATGGCCTGTGTGATGGGTGTGATGGAGGTGTGCATGGGTG
>NW_005197053.1:336704-338278 GCF_000372725.1 Emiliania huxleyi CCMP1516
GGATCACCGGACTTCGGTTACACCTGAAGCTCTTCTGACGGTTCTCGCTCCCCATCGAGCCCTTCTTGCCGCTCGGCTCTTCCTGTTTGTCGGCACAAAGAGCTCCGTGCCAGCCCTCCAGCGAGATAGGAACGAGTGTATCGCTTTGACGGATCGACCGTGCTTGTTATCAAAACCGATCTCACGTGCACAGTTACACTCCAGACGTTCTGTACTCTCCTATCCGGCAACCGGCGAGACGCTGCCGTGAGCCAGCCGCTCTTGCGGCAGCCGCCAGCGGAGGCCGAGCGCGTCGCGTATCGATCGAGCTCGCGATCCGGGCCGTGGAGCCCACGAGGAAGACTTCGTCTGCTGGGACGGAGTCCCGACGCTCGCTGCGTCCGCCGGAACTGGGGTCTGCACACCTTTCGTGGCCGCGTCCCGCAGTGGTTTCTTCTTCGATTTCGTTCGAGTGTGGCGGCCGAAACCCAGGGATCCTAAGCAGCTGGCGCGCCTCGCCGTCGCTGTGCGCGGCCCCGATGGGCCCCTCGGCGCCGACCGCCGAGACGACGCAGCCCTACCCCGTCTCCGCCATCTCGGTGCCCGAGGAGCCGGTGGAGCTCGGCCAGGAGACCGCCGGCAGCGCGGACGGCTCTGCCAGCGCGAGCCTGACGCCGCCCGATGCGGAGCCGTCTGCCGAGACGACGCAGGTCGCCTCCATCATGCGGAGCATGTCGTGGGGCTCCTCGCTCCACCAGGCGGGCGGCCTCGTCGAGCCGCCGCGGCCGTCCGAGGCTGGCCAGCCGGCGGGCCAGCACAGCCTCGTCAGCGAGCTGCACGCTCGAGCGGCGGCACAGGCGGCGGCGGCGATCGGCCTCTCGCCGTCGGCGGCGATGGCGGCGTCGCACATGCTGCCCGACATGCAGTCGACCGCGCAGGCCGCGCTCACCATCTCCTCCATGGCGCCGGTGCAGCTGGTGGCGGCCGAGGTGGCAGCGGGCAAGGCGGCCGAGTCGCAGCTGCTGGTGCTGGACGACGGCGGGGTGCTGCCGGGCGAGGAGGGGGGGGAGCCGGCGGCGGGCGAGCAGGCCTTCACCTGCACCGTCTGCCGCAAGGTCTTCAAGCGCGAGATGAACCTCATATTCCACATGACCACCCACCGGTGCGGGCTCGCCGCGCCCCTCCCCCCCCACGGAACGGTGTCATCGACGCCGGCGAGCCCGCCGGCGATTAAGGCATAGATGTGACCCAGCGTGTTTCAGTGCGCCCATACCCGTTGCCGCATGAGTGTCGCATCGCATAGCATGAGAATTTATTGAGCGAGATGTCGCCGATCTGCCATGGTTGTCACACTCTGTACTGATTGCCATGTCGTCCCGAGCGAAGCTCTCTTGTTTTATTCTGGAAAACACCTCACAGGAGGATGAGCGAGCACGCGGCGGCCGCGTCTCCGGACTCCGCGCGCTCCCGCTCGGCTACGTCAGGGTAGGACGTCCTCTTCGCGCGCTCGAGGACGCGTTTCACAGCCGAGCGACAGCAGCAGGTGTAGTGTAGCCCCCCTCCCGCCTGTGGCCGTGCAGCCTGCTGCTGCTCCC
>NW_005197053.1:338378-339320 GCF_000372725.1 Emiliania huxleyi CCMP1516
CCGCCACACACACACACACACACCTCCCCTCTGCCGGCAGCTTTGTCGTCAAGGAGGACCTCACCATGCACATGAAGAGTTGCGGAAACATCTACCTCTGCAAGTGCGGCATCCGCCTCTGCTCGCTCGGCGCGCTCAAGCGCCACTGCAAGTGCGCGGCGCACACGACGCCTCTCCCTTCCCTACCCCCACGGTACCCGAACCCCTCCCCTACCTCTCTCTCCTCTCGCAGCACCGTAGAGCTCGCTCCCCTCCCCTACCCCCACGGTACCCGAACCCCTCCCCTTCCTCTCTCTCCTCTCGCAGCATCGTAGAGCTCGCTCCCCTCCCCTACCCCCACGGTACCCGAACCCCTCCGCAGGTACTTTTCGCACGAGCCAGAGTCGCTCGAGCCGCGGCCAGACCCGTCAGTCAGCCGGCAGGGCGCGCCGCCCTCCCCTACCCCACGGTACCCGAACCCAACCTCCCCTACCCCACGGTACCCGAACCCACCCTCCCCTACCCCACGGTACCCGAACCCACCCTCCCCTACCCCACGGTACCCGAACCCTTGCCTGCAGGCGCGCCGCCAGAGGCGCTCGAGTGGGACGGAGGCTTCGCCGCCGGGCAGCGGCTCGCTCTCGCCCGCGCCCAATCTCCCGCAATCTCCCCCCCCCGCAATCTCCCCCCAATCTCGCCCCGCAGGCAGCAGCTCGCTCTCGCCGCGGCGCCGGACGCCGCGCAGCAGCTCCCCGCCGGTGCCCTCTCCGGCCTTGACGGCGCGTCCGCCTTCCTGTACCCGACCGCCGCAGCGCTCAAGGCGGCGATGGCTGGCGGCGCAACCTTCGCGCCCGAGGGAGGCGCGGGGCCGTCTCTCTCCTCGCTCGGGCCTCCCGACCTGCACGGGCTGCAGGTGCCCCTCCCCTACCCCCATGGAACCCGAACCCTCCCTTCCCTACCCCC
>NW_005197053.1:340063-340340 GCF_000372725.1 Emiliania huxleyi CCMP1516
GGACAGTCGAGGGGATCGTCGACACTCGCGAGGCCGCAGCAGCCGAGAGGCGGAGCGCGGTCTCTCGGGCGGTCTCCCGGCGCGATCTCTCGGCGGTCTCTCGGCTGTAGGCAAAGCGGCCGAAGCTGGAGGCGTGAGGGGGGAGGCACGGGGGGAGGGGAGGGCAGGGGAGGGGGTTAGGGGTGGGGTGGAGGGGTGGAGGGGGGATTCGAGGAGGGAAGAAGAGCCGCGAGCCTCGCCCCCCCCCCCCCCCGCTTTTAAGGCCGTCTCCCCGCGT
>NW_005197053.1:340854-399487 GCF_000372725.1 Emiliania huxleyi CCMP1516
CCCGCCCCTTTCCCCCGCCCCCACCCCCCTGTCCGCTGCGCTGCGCCGGCGCGAGACGCTGCCGGAGCTGCGCGGCGCGCGACTACGACCCTGGTTTGCATGACTACTTCATGGACTGATTCATGACTACGTGTGTTGTTGGGCGGCGGCTGACACAGGCCCCTGAAGAGATTCAGCAGAAGTGTGCGTCCTCTCGAACGATCGACATGAAGCCCCGGACGGACCCTCCCCCCCCACGGAACGGTATCATCGACGCCGGCGAGCCCGCCGGCGATTAAGGCATAGATGTGACCCAGCGTGTTTCAGTGCGCCCATACCCGTTGCCGCATGAGTGTCGCATCGCATAGCATGAGAATTTATTGAGCGAGATGTCGCCGATCTGCCATGGTTGTCACACTCTGTACTGATTGCCATGTCGTCCCGAGCGAAGCTCTCTTGTTTTATTCTGGAAAACACCTCACAGGAGGATGAGCGAGCACGCGGCGGCCGCGTCTCCGGACTCCGCGCGCTCCCGCTCGGCTACGTCAGGGTAGGACGTCCTCTTCGCGCGCTCGAGGACGCGTTTCACAGCCGAGCGACAGCAGCAGGTGTAGTGTAGCCCCCCTCCCGCCTGTGGCCGTGCAGCCTGCTGCTGCTCCCGCGTATTCCTCTAAGAACACAATCGTCTGTCACATGGACTATACACTGAACTTGCGCACAGATAGACCGCAACTGCTATGCAACGTCTGGCGCGCGGAGCGTGCTGCGCGATACGTCTCCGAAGCTGTGGAGCACTCACGCGCACCCCTGTCCAACTCCGCCTCTAGCCGGACCACGAGATCGCCAAAGTGTTCGCTTGGGAAGATGAAATCTCGGCGCTCCGCTATGAGCTCGACCAGCTGGCGCGACGAGGCCTGCTGAGACGCGTGAGACCTTTTGCCTCGCGAGACCACTTTGCTAGAGGCAACGCTCGGGTCCAGCGCAGCGACGACAGCGAGCCCGTACAGCCCGAGCACCACGTCAACGAGGAGAGCCTTGTCCGAGTCGTGTGTAAACTCGCCTTGGAAAACGTTAACCGACTCCTCGATCCACCGCCGCCGCGACGAGAGTGGGGCAAGTGCCGCGTCGAAGATGTACATATCGTCCGCCCCATTGATGGCCATGAACGCCCACTGCGCGCGGGGGCGTGTCGGTCGACGGGGTGAACAGGGGGCATAGCAGGGAAACGCAATGCGTCACCTGCTCGAGGCGGCACCAGCCACGCTGGAGGTAGGTGTCCGCGTCGACCCGGCAGGGCGGAACCGAGTCCTGGTGAAGCGCCGCGGGCGCGCAAACGAGGAAGTAATGCGAGCAGGCGGCGTAGAGTGCGATCGAGCCGATCGCGAGCCGCTTGGTCGTCTCGTTCTCCTGAGGTATGCCTGAAGGACAACATAATGGACGGTTTATGGTCGTGACCTGGGCATGGCTCGCGCCGCAAATGAAGGTTGCTATGGTAGTCGAGCCAGATGTGCAACGAGTCCGGGTCGAGCCCTTGCCGCGCGCATAGCGCCTCAGCCGCTCTGATGATGATAGGGTAGTGTTGCGCCTCTGGGTCTGGATGGAGGAGCGAGAGCCACTGGTGCGAGACGAAAATGAGCGGCCTTCCCGCAGCAAAGGCCACGGCCGACTCCACCGTGTCGCAGCAGCGGAGAGCACCTGCGTCGCGCGCCTCCTCGTACGGCACGAGGCGGCCCTGCTCGCGCAACTTCGAGAGCGGCATCACGGAGAGCGGAAAGTCGAGGGTCGTCACGCCCGTCATCGCACGACAGATGCGCCTTTGCTTCTCGGCGATCTCGCGCTCGACTGCTTCCATAGCGAGCATATGATGGACGTGGACACGACGAGCCACAATGATCAGCGCGATGATGATCACCAGCGCGAGCCCGCCGCCGATGGTCGAGACAACGATCGGCCACTGCTGCGCCAGGCACTCCCCATTCCCGGGCAGTGCTTTGTGGAAGCCAAAGCTGCACGGCTGACATGCTCGCAGGGCGCCCGGCTCAAGGAGGGAGCGATCATCCTGATAGCCAGGCTCGAGTCCTGCGTCACAACCGCAACTGTGATCGGGCAGAGCGACCAGCGGTGGCTGGCAGTTCGCCACGACTGATCGCACGTCCACCTCTGTGCCGTCGAGGAGTAAGAACAGCTCGTATTCGCCGACAAGTGGTGCCAGCACAGTGGCCCTGTAACGTCCGGTTGATGCGTACTCGTGCTTCATCTCATACTCGAACCCCGAGGATTGGCCACGAAGCACGACTTTGAAAGCCTTGGGCCCGTAGAGGCCCTCCACCTCGTTCGGGTGGCTCAGAGCATGAGCGACTCGCAAGCCCTCCGATGGTACCATATGTGCGACGCGCATACCCTCCGAATCACAGGCCGAAAAGAATACGCTCTGCTCCAGACCCACCTCAAGCTCGATTGGCGGCGGCACCGTTGTTGGCCTGACACAGTCATAGATGCTGTCTGTCCTTTGTCGCGCCTCGCCCCACATACTGTTTCTGGCACTGGTGGCGGGAGCGACGATGAGAAGAATGGGTACTTTGACAGAGACCTCTCCCACCGCAGCAGATGCGAACGTCAGGTTTACGGAGGCAGTGTAGGGATCCTCTTGCTCAGCAACGCCGGCAGACGAGGCGCTCACTGTGAAAAGAGCGCCCTCGTCAACGCCAGCGGGTACAAACCCCGATGTGGGCGACACTGATATCCACGGCGGGACCGAGCTTTCGTCGAGTGCCCAACGGGTCTCTGCAGAGGATGTTCCTTCAAAATCGACTGTTATCGTCGAGGTGTCGATCGCAGAGTCACCTTTTGTGTGCGTGATTGCCACACCAGCAACGACCGTCGATGACGCATGGACACCATAGATCCTTTGCAGCTCTCCAGGCAGCCCGGGCAAGCGACCGGACCCCGGTAAGAGCTCACCGACCACTGTGGCCAGGCTAAGGCACAACATCGGCCAACGAAAGGAATAAGAGAGGAGCGGCGCCCGGGTTGTAAAGGATGATGAGTACGGGACCCCTGCACCCCTCGATCGTCACGTTTCTTATTCAAGGATTTGTATTAAATCTCTTTGTGGTGCTGGTCTGTGCTCTGCCCTTTTGCGCTGGGCCGCCGCGCGCCCTCGCGTGCGCGGCCAGCAGCGCGAAGGTCAGCGCGAGCCCGGCCCACTTGCCGAACGTCGCCCACGGCCCGACGGCGAGAGCCAGCGGCGCCTGCTCCAGCCGCGGGAAGGTGTCGAGCAGACGCAGCACGCTCGCATTTTCAAGCAGGTCGCACGAGCCGGCGAGCAGCGGCAGAAGAGCGAGCGGCCGGCGGGAGAAGCTCCGCCAGCAGAGCGCGGCGAGGGCGGGCGCGTAGCAGAGCGGGAGCGCCATGTCGCCGAGCGGGGACACGTACATCGCGCGGTACTGTCTCCGCCCCGAGGGGCCCAGCCGCGCCAGCCTCTCCGCAGCGCTGCTTTCGTCCCAAGCAAGCGACGCGTCCAGCCGGTCGGGGAAGCCCATGGCGGCCTCGGTTCGGAGCATCGCCGCGGCCAGCGCCACGCTTCCGGAGCCCGCGATCGCAACCGCCCACCGCGGCCTCTGGAGAATTTTGCAACAACTCTGGAGAATTACAGAAAAGGGCACCGCGAGCGGCGACGTGGTTATTAACGGAGGAGGTACAACCATCCCACTCGACGACATCGGTGATGGTGCCTCTAGCTACGCCGATGACCCACCCGACTCCCCCGTAAGCGAACCGCCGCCTAGCGCTCCACCCTCGCCGCCTAAATAAAGCCCCGATCGTGGAGCAGGGGGTGATATGGATTACATACACGCCGAGCGCGCAGGAGCGGCATATCGGAGACAATAGGGGGATCCGGCGTGAAAGAGCTATCGAAATCGACCTTGACCCAGCCGATTCCACCGATGTCGACGTCATCACCCTCGCCCCGGAGTGGCCAGCTGACGGTCAGAGTTCGTGGTCGAATTGTAACAATGCTTGTAATCACGATCCGATGCGAGGACGCAAGTCCACCAACCTCGGCCATTCCAACGGCCAGACCGCTCGCTTAAGGCTGATTGGCTAGACGAGCGGTCTACCTCCAACGGGGGGCGGTCCGGGAACGCGTGGAACCTGCCCGCCTCGGTGGGAGGTGGTTTGGCGCCGACGGGCCGCCCTCTCCACCACCCCCGCCCAGGGATCTACAACGCTGTCTTAAGGTCCGACCTGTGGGCCCTGCCTGCGCTCGGCACCGGGCACCGCCTCGGTATACAAAATGCGCCTGCGGGCGGCCCCCTTACAGATCACAGATCACCTCCGCGGCTACCGCGCTTTCGCTCGACGACACTGTGGAGAATCGCACCGAGGACCTTGCCGAGGCGATGGGCCGGATCACTTTGGACCCCGATCCCGCCCCCACCCCTCGGGGTGGGGGCACCCACGGCGCTGTTCACAGCGCGCGCGAACGGCCGTTCTGCGAGTCCAGCTCCGCTGGACTTTTGTAAAGCATGCTTGTGGCAAGTTATAGACGCTAGTATCGACCTCAGAGACCCAAACCCGAATTAATAATTAAGGCTCAAAGTATGGTTGAACAACCGTTGAACAAACAGGTTGAACAACGATATCCGACTAGTGCGACCGCTAGACGGCGGTCTCCGCCGGCCCCAAGGCTGCCCAGCCCCAGTACCACACCGGCCACGTAGACCGTAGCGCTGGAGTTGGTCAGTGAGGCACTAGACGGGCTACGGAACCATGCGCGCGCCGGCCGGATAGGCTGCGCGCAGGGGCCGCGCCGCCTCGATTTCGCATCTCCGCTCCGCGGCCGACTGAGGGGCCAGCTCGCCCGGCGACAAGCCCAGCCATCGCCCAGCGCCCCGTATCGACGGAGGGCACGCAAAAACCCCGCACCTACGACTAGGGTGAGCCCGTGAGGGCGTCGGTGTGGGCCGCGGGCGGGCTGCGAGGAGGGCGCGGGTGGGAGCATGGGAGATGCACCACCGCTCGACGAAGACGCGCCCGACGAAGCCCTGCTTGCGGAGGATGGTCGATCCTCACCTACTAGCGTCGGGCGTGTGCGAAAAAGAGCGCAAATCGGAGCTCAACTCGCGCGCGGCTGGGAAAGGGGTGTGGCACCCCTCCGAAGGCGCCTCGCGAGGAGCTGCTGCTGCCTCCAAACGCGCTCGGGCAGCACGTCGGCGCGCCTGCGGGGTTGGGGAGGTGAAACTATGCTTGCTGGCACGCGCATCCCGCACCACCCCCACGTCCGCGCGCACCATGCCGCCATCCCACCTCACAGCCAAGCGCCATCGCCGTCGGACGCGGCGACGCCGAGCGGTGGCCTCGCAGACGACGAGCGCGATGAGGCCGCCGCGCCGCCGGAGTGGCCGGCGCGTGCCAGCCGCTGGCCCGTCCAGCGTGGCGGGACCGGCTCGCCCATCCTGGCCCGCGCGCTTGCCGACGCGAGAAGATCGCGCGGGAGGGCAAATCTTGGGCAAAATGCCCTGTTTGCCAATCCTTCACGGCGACTTCACGTCGGAACGAGTCGGATCGACGACTCCCCGCCTGCACCAGCGTGTGCGCCTTGCAATTCTATACAGAATCGACACGTGGTACGTCTTCTCAATCGCTCGTGGAGAGGAGCTACGGCCATTCCTAAGTAGTGTTCAACGACGTTGAACAATGTTCAACGTCGTTGAACACGGTCCAGTAACCGTCTGGCTGCGGCGTGAGGCAGCATCGCTCCAGGTTCACACGCTAGTCACGCAGTCACACAGTCAGCATCTCCACTCCACAGGGTCCTCACAACCATCACACAGCCAAGTTTGACACCCCTGTTTCCTTTATCATCCTCACAAGAGCAGCCGGCGGCCGTAGCCGTGCCAGCCTGCCCGGAACGATAGGCGATTGCCACCATGTTTGGTCGAGTCGCCTATGGTCGAGGTGCCCCTATGTTAAGGGGGGATGGGTTGGCTTGGTCGTCGTCATCTCCGTCGTCATCATCGACCATAGGTCGAGGTGGATCGACCGCCAAATGTTGCGCAATCGCCCGGCGTGTTGAAGCATCCGGCACTCGGCTTTTGTGTTTTGGGCACGCACCTGGGGGCAATTTAGGGACGTGTCATGGATGTGTCAAGAGCGGCGCCATTCGTTTCAACGCACCGGCCGCGTTCGTTTTGGTAGCATCGGTAGTGGCCGGTTGCTGACATCCAGTTAGTTTGCGCGTTGATCCCGGCGGTGCACTGGGAGATGGTCTCGTAGCAGACGCCTAAGCGGACGCGCTAGGTGATGGAGACTAAGAACGTGAAGCAACCTTGCAGGTCGTCCGCGCCGTTGGTGTAGTATGCTGGCTTGAACGCGTGCGTGAGGCACTGCCCGGCGCACTCGGCAATGCCCTCCATGTAGCAACGCGGTCCGCTGTCTCGGAGATTGTTGTCTCGGTATGTGCACTTGCCCTTGCTTGCAGTCTGGGAGTGGGTTGCCTCGCTGCACGCCTGAGGGTTTACCAGATAGGCGTCAAGAGACGCCGCCTGGCCATATGTGCGGATGGGCGAGATCTCAAGCTCACCTGAGTGGGGCGCTCCCATTGCGAGGTGGGCTCCTTGCGCCGCTCGAGAGGGACCGCGGCGCAATAATAGTACGACTCGCCGCGGTGTTCGCCATACCCCGCGGCCGAGGCCCAGCCGGCCGGAAGCGCGCACGGCTCGGTGGGAATCTTCCACTGCGACGGGGGCTTCTTGCCCCCTATCGGTTGCTCGGCGCTGCAATAGTAATACGTCCTTCCCTCGTCGGCGGTGCCGTCGTGGACCACCGTTGAGGCCCAGCCAGCTGGGAGTTCGCACGGCTCCTTGGGGCGCCCCCACTGTGACGGCGGCTTCTTGCCACCTACCGGGTGCTCGGCGCTGCAATAGTAATACGTCCTTCCCTCGTCGGTGGTGCCGTCGTGGACCACCTTCGAGGCCCACCCGGCTGGGAGCGACACATGCCCCTGTGACTGGCCATATCCCGCCTGCTGGATGCTCGCTGCCTCCGCCTTTGCTTTCCAAGCTGCCGCCTCTTTCTGCATCTTTTGGGCCAAGGCCTCCGCCTCGGCCTTGGCCGCCTGTGCCTCCGCTGTCTCCATGTTGGCAGCCTCCGCGGCTGCCGAAAGCTTGGACTCCGCCTCGGCCAGCCTTGCCTCCAGATTCGCCTTCGCGGCAATCGCCTCTGCCGTCTGCGCCTTGGCCGCCTCCGTTGCTTCTGCTAGCTTGGTCTCCAGATGCGCCTTTGCAGCGCTCGCCGCCGCCGCCTGTGTCCTCGCCGCCTCAGCCGCGGCCTCTGCTGCAGCAACCTGATGCTGGCCATAGGCGGAGCCCCACTGCTCGTGCTGGCTACCACCATGGGAGATCGGACCGTCTTGTCCGCCACCACTACTGTAGGCGGAGCCCCACTGCTCGTGCTGGCTACCACCATGGGAGATCGGACCGTGTTGTCCGCCACCACCGTATGCGTAGCCCCATTGCTCGAGTTGGCCGCCTCCGTGGGGGGTCGGGCCGTGTGGGCTGCTACCGCCGTATGCATAGCCCGAGGGCTGGCCTCCCTCATAGTTCTTGCGACGATCCTCTTCACTGCTGGCCTGGGCCTCTTTGAATCCCTTGTAGCCCTCAGAGGCAAGGATCTTTGCCACATCAACGATAGCTGGGCCATGCTCGACTGCTGCGGCTGCGGCATTGGAGGCGGCGTCGGCGGCCATGCCTGAAGCCTGGTCAGCGGCGATGTCGGTGGCGTCCTCGTCGCCCGACATCACGGCGAGACCCATCTTCATGGTTGCACCCATTCCGCGGTCCTTGGGCGCAAAAGCCCGCTCGGACGCATCGGAGGCCCAGGCAGCAGCGGGACCAAACGTCTCCAAAAACGGCTGGCTTGCGAGGCCAGAGGTGACCAGAACGGTGGCTAGGATCCCCAGAGTCGCTGCGGCGATACGGGCCAGCCGTGACGAGTGGCCGGACCCGGTCGCATTCGCATGCGTCACCGTCAGCATCATCTCGCGGAATATTCGCTCTGGCGCCGCCGAGTTTTTGCTAGCGGGTTCGTTCGTTACGCTTTTTGCGCTTTTCTTTTCCAGCTTTAAAGCAAAAGAACCATCAGGACGTCAACCATCAAGAGCGTGTGAATGCGGTACAGATGCTCGCTCACGCACCGCATCGAGCAGAGCCAAGTGGCCGGCGAGGGAACGCTGCCGGAAAGCGCGTGCCACTCGCTGCCGCTCGCCAGAGGACGGCGCCTCGTCGTCGTCGACCTCGCCGATGGCGGCGACCGCCGCCTCGCAGCAGCGCTCCAGCAGCGCCAGCGCGCGCGCCTCGTTGTCCGCGGAGAGAGGCGCGTCGCCGCCCGCGCCGGGCAGGAGCAGCTCGCCGTCGTCCTGCACGGCGCAGAGCCGGGCGGTGGCGAGGAGGCGCGGCGGCAGGCTGGCCCTTGCAGCCGGCGGCGAGGTCCGCAGCGGCTGGGCAAGCCTCTCGCCGCCTGAGCCCCGAGGGGCCGGGGCTTCGCCCTCGAGAGGCGCCGGAGGGGCGAGCGGCGGGGCGAGAGGCGGGGCGAGCGGCGGGGCGGCCAGCTCGAGGTCGAGGTCGAGGCCGAGGTGGGCGGCGAGGAGGAGCACGCGGCCTACGCCTCGCACAACCTGGCGTCCTCCCGGCCAGCCTCGGGAGGGGAGGGTCGAGGAGGGGCAGCTGCGCAGGCCGAGCAGGGAGGGCTCGGCGTCGAGCGCCTCGCAAGGCGGGAGGGAGAGGCGCAGCAGCAGCGGGGCGGCGCAACAGCCCGGGTCCATGCCGTAGTGGAGCAGCATCGCCTGCGTCGCGGGTGTGCCGGGGCGGGAGTGGAGGCAAGGCGGCGGTGCGGGCCGGGCGTCGGGAGAGGCGCCGTGTCTTCCTGCGCGTCGAAGCGGCCGTAGCTGATGCACAGCTGCTCGCCCTCTCCGACAGGCGCCACGGCTCGCAAGCAGAGCCGCGCGCCGCCGCCGCTCCCCGCGACTGCGAGCTCGAGGTTCGGCGCGCAGCGGTGGTTGCAGAGGTCGAGGAAAGGCGCCAGCACGAGCGCCCCGCCGGGCAAGCCGGCGCCGGCCGGTGCGGGCAGCGAGATGGCTCGAGTGTCGAGGAGAGCCTTCGCCCAAGTCCAACGCTCCTCCGAGTAGGCACGCTCGACGAAGCCGCCGCCGCCGCCCTCGCCGCCGGGAGCGGCGGCTGCAGCCGCGGAGAGCGCCGGCGCGAGGCGTGGCATCAGCGTCTGGCGAAGCTCGGCCAGCTCTCCGCGCGAGGCATGCGCTGTCCAGTAGGCGTCTGTGCCGCCGAGGGCCTGCGGGCCGATGGAGGGAAGGGGGGGGGAGGGACTGAGACGGCGTGTGCGACGAGGAGGGGAGGGAAGAGGAGGAGGAGGGGAGGGAGGAGGAGGAGGGAGGAGGAGAGAGGAGGAGGGAGGAGGAGGGAGGAGGAGGGAGGAGGAGGGAGGAGGAGGGAGGAGGAGAGAGGAGGAGGGAGAAGCCGCCCCGCCGGCTGCCTCGAGCTCATCGTCGCTCCACGCGGAGGGAGGCACCCCCGCCCCATCGAGCCGCGGCAGCAGGCCGAGCCACGCCGCCAGCGGACTCGCCGCGCCGCGCCCTCTCTCTCGCATCAGGAGGTGCATAACCAGGAGGTGGTCGCACCACTCGCCCTCCTCCTCGAGAGCGGCCACCACCGCCGCCGGCAGTTCGGCGCGCGCCGTCGCCCCGCTCACCAGAGACGCCGCCGGCAGCGACACCACCACCTCATCCGAGGCGATGGGCGACGCCGCCACGAGCCCTCGGCCACCAGCGGAACAGCCGACGACAGCGACTCGCTCGCCGCCGCCGCCGCCGAGGGCGGCAAGGAGGGCGCGAGCATTGGCGTCCGACGAGTGGCGGCGCAGCGGCATGGGCTCGACCTCCACGACACACAGAGCACGCAGCAGTTGCGCCACCTCTTCTGCAGGCACCGACGGTGAGAGGTCCGCCGCAGAGCCGGGGCAGAGAGCCCGTCGAAGCTTGGTGAGCGCCCGCCACTCGCTTGCTGCCGACGCGGGTGGCACGTCGGAACCAACGTCGAGCGGCGGGAGCGCCCAGAGCTCAGCCTCGCTCATCGCATGCAGCCGAGCGGCACTCAGCAGGCCGGGCGGGAGCGGTGCGGCGTCGCTGACGGCAAAGGCGGTGCCGAGCGCTCCGAGCGACGAGAGCGCGGAGCGGCGAAGCGTCGATGGCCTCTCCGTCCAGGAAAGGTGTCGCTCGTGGATTTGGTGGGCTCCACTGTGGGCGGCGCAAATCGTGGGAGGCGTCGCCATTGGAGTCCTCACAACACTGGCGCGATTGGAGCACTGCGGCCGCCCAGCGCGCACTGAAAAGAATTTTCGTCCTGGTTTCGAAGCCATCGCACTGGAACGCTGGTTTGTTGGGCCAAATAAGAGGGACGTGCTCAGGAGATTGGGAAAAAGAAAAACTCGTGCGCGCAAATGGCGGAGATCGGCAGCCTTGCCCTAGCGGTGAAAGCGGCCGGGCGAGGCGACGAGGCGGCGCTGCTGTCGTGGCTCGAAAGCGGCGGGCGGGTCAACGCGACTTGCGTGGCGGGCGATGTGAGCGGCGTCACCGCGCTGATGCTCGCCGCCCAGGAGGGCCGCGAGCGGGTGGTCGAGCTGCTGCTTCAGCGCGGCGCGGAGGTCAACCTGCAGAAGAGCGACGGCGGCACCGCGCTGATTCTCGCCGCCGCCAGCGGCCACGAGCGGGTGGTCGAGCTGCTGCTCCAGCGTGGCGCTGAGGTCGACATGCCGAGCAGCGCCGGCGCCACCGCGCTGATTCACGCCGCCTACAATGGCCACGAGCGGGTGGTCGAGCTGCTGCTTCAGCGCGGCGCGGAGGTCAACCTGCAAAAGAGCGACGGCGGCACCGCGCTGATGCTCGCCGCCCAGGAGGGCCGCGAGCGAGTGGTCGAGCTGCTGCTGCAGCGCGACGCGGAGATCAACCTGCAGAAGAGCAACGGCAGCACCGCACTGACAAGCGCCGCCTACAATGGCCACGAGCGGGTGGTCGAGCTGCTGATTCGGCATGGCGCGGATATCAACCTGCAGGACAGCAACGGCTGGACCGCGCTGATAATCGCCGCCAACTACAGCCACGAGCGAGTGGTCGACTTGCTGCTTCAGCGCGGCGCGGATGCCAACCTGCAGAAGAGCGACGGCTGGACCGCGCTGATGCTCGCCGCCAGCTACGGCCACGACCGGGTGGTCGAGCTGCTGCTGCAGCGCGGCGTGGAGATCAACAAGCAGAACAGCGACTGCTGGACCGCGCTGATGGCCGCCGCCGGCTACGGCCACCCCGCCACCGTGCTCCGCCTGCTGCGGGCGGGTGCGGATACGAAGCTGCGCTCTGCGAAGGGCGAGTCCGCGCTGCAGTACGCCAGGGAGCAGGGCCACAGCGAGTGCGTCGAGGCCTTCCGGCAGCACATCGCGGAGGAGGTGGCTGCTAACCACCGCGAGGCGGCGGCGGGCGGCGCGGGCGGCGCTATCTCGGGCGAAGCGGCCTCTTCCGGCTCGCTGGGCAGCCTTCCCAGAGAGGCGGTGGACGCAGCTCTCCAAGGCGACGAGGCGGCGCTGTTGGCGTGGCTCGAAAGCGGCGGGTGGGTCAATGCGACTTGCCGGGCGGGCGATGTGAGTGTCACCGCGCTGATGCTCGCCGCCAACAACGGCCACGAGCGGGTGGTCGAGCTGCTGCTTCAGCGCGGCGCGGATGCCAACTTGCAGAACAGCATCGGCTTCACCGCGCTGATGTTCGCCGCCGGCAGCGGCCACGAGCGGGCGATCGAGCTGCTGCTGCAGCGCAGCGCGGATGCTAACTTGCAGGATAGCGCCGGCGTCACCGCGCTGATGCACGCCGCTGGCAACGGCCACCCCGCGACCGTGCTCCGCCTGCTGCGGGCGGGCACGGATACGACGGCGTGCGATGCGGGCGGCAGGACGGCGCTTCAGATGGCCAAAAGCAAGGGCCACAGCGCGTGCGTGCGCGCCCTCGAGGAGCACGCGGCGGCGCAGGCAGCGGCGAGGGCGGTGGAGAGTGCGGCGGCAGAGGCGGAGGCGGCGCGGCATGCCGAGGCGCTGCTGGCGGAGGAGGAGGCGGAGAAGGAGGCGGGGCGCGCCAAGGAGAGCAAGAAGGGGAAGAAGAAGAAGAAGAAGGGGAGGGGTGGCGGCGGAGGCGCTGGGCCGTCGCATGAGCCCGAGGATGAGGCGGACGAGGCGGGAGAGGGCGAGGTGGCGGCGGCGGTAGAGGAGGCGGAGCTGGCGGCGGCGCTCGAGGAGAGCGCGAGGCTGGAGGGAGCGAGGCCGGTGGTGGAGGAGCGGACGCTTGTCACTGCGACCGAGGGCGGCTCGCCGTCGGCTGCAGAGGCGCCGGCTGCGAAGGAGGAGGAGGAGCCGCCGGCCGACTTCATCTGCCCGATCACAACCGAGGTCATGGTCGAGCCAGTCGTGGCGGCCGACGGGCAGTCGTATGAGCGGACTGCGATCGAGCGCTGGCTCGCGACCAAGTCGACGAGCCCGCTGACCGGCGGCGAGCTCGAGCATAGCATCTTAATCCCGAACCACAATTTGCGCCGGACGATTCGAGAGTGGCAGGAGGCGCGGGCGTCACTTTGAGCCCCCAGCCGGCGGCGAAGATTAGCATCTAGTGCAACGGGGGCAAGGGACCTAACTACCAAGCGGTGCCCAAGCCCGCGCAGCGCAGCGCCGGGGAACGCGATCCTTCGCGAGCGTGCTTGATGTGGACGACAGACGGACCCCACACTAGTTCCGCCTTTTGCCTACTTTCCCTTTTGGTACGCGGCCCAGTGTGCACCGAACGGTGATAACATGTGCGAAGCCAAAGTAGAGCTAGCGTCGCACCACGCGCGAAATATGACGACGGTACCGTACAGTGTGAAGCAGAGCCTGCGTTACACTAAACTGTTAGCGAAGAGGATAAGAGAGGCTCGAGCGGCTGAGCCCTGGCTGTCAGGCTGTCAGGTGCAGGTGATCTGTCGGGCTGTCGGGCAGCTGTCAGGCACTGTCAGGTGCCTCTGTCAGACCAGCTGTCGGGTGCTGTCAGTGCTGTCGGGTGCTGTCGGGTGCGTGTCTGACAGTCGAGGGGCTCTGTAGCTGTCGGGTGCTGTCAGAGCTGTCGGGTGTTGCTGTCAGACGCTGTCGGAGCTGTCAGAGCTGTCAGGCTGCTGCTGCTGTCAGACACGTTGGGCTGTTGATGTCAGGTGCTGTCAGGTGGTGCTGTCGGGGTGCTGTCAGGCTCTGACACACACAGCCACACTTATGACACTATCAAGAGGAGACCAGCAGGACTCTACTGCACACATACTCTAGTCTCTACTCTGCCTCCGGTCCCACCATCTTCTTCTCATGGTGGACGTCACCATCTTCTTGTCTGCCGCACTGAGAGAATAGCAGAGAGGCAGACTGGAGTGCTTCTTCAGGTACACCTTGCTGATGATCTGGTAGTTGCTGGTCCAGCGGAAGGCCTCCCCATCGTAGGTTGTCGCTCGTCAGCTTGTAGTACTTGCACGCTCTGTTCTGGTAGCGCGGGCCGTCTGGGGGGGTCCCGTCACCCTTCACCTCACGGTACCACCGGAGGATAAAGAGGCCCTTGGGGTCGTTGATGAAGACCCCGTTGCTGCGCTGACTCATCGAGAGCTGGCGCAGGTACTCTGCGCTCGAGCTGCCAGTGGCGCGGCGCGCGTCTACCGTGCCGTCGGCGACGGCCACCTGCTCGATGTTGCCGATGGCAAAGACCTTGGAGCTATCCTCCATGGTGAAGAGCACCGCAACTGCGAAGAGAAAGAGAAGAGGGAGAGATGAGGATGCACGTCTTATGTGTGTGTGTGACAGGCGGCAAGGGCGTGGTCACCGTCATCATCATCCATGTAGAAGTCGAGCTCCTCATCCACATCCTCGCCTCGCTGCTGATGGGACTTGATGAGCCGCTTGACGTGGAAGCGGAGCTTGCGATCCTTTGACTCCTCCTGGATGGAGACGTTGAAATCTGCCAGCAGCTTACGGATCTCCTCAAAAAACTCTGCGCTGCTGCCCTCCTCGCCGCCGGTTGGAGGCGCCACGTTGGCCCCCGTCCGCATGAGCTGGTTCAGCACGGCCTCGGCATCTGCAGCATCCTGTGCGCCCATGGCAGTCAGCTCGGCCGGCTCAGCATCTGGTGTGCCGTTTGGATCATCCTCCTTCTCTCCCGGCTCCTCCAGCAACGCACCACCCTGGACATAGGTGTCAGCCAGAGGAAAGTGCAAGCACGGCTGCTTGAAGAAGCCGGTCCGCGCACAGAGGTTGGCGCGGACTCCACAGAATCGAAGGAGCTCAATCGCACGAGCTAGGCCCCTGTCGAGGGCGACAATCATCTCAGGGTTCGTAGGGAACCAGCCTGGCGGCAGGGTGTCGATCTTGATCCGCTCAATCGAGTGCGGGATGCCGCGGCACGAGGCCGGAATCTTCAACCCCGGCTGAGCAGCCTCCAGATGCTGCTGGTACAGATAGTGATCGAGATGCCGCGCCCAGCCCATCACCGACACCACTGGGGAGTTTGTCTGCGCCATCCGCCCGTACTGGAAGAAGTACTCAGAGAAGGCCGACGTGAAGCGCGGCCCGTCCGGCTTGAACCGGCCACCAAAGTTGTCACGGAACTGAATGAATCGCAAAATGCAGCCATGGCACGACGTCACAATGTCGAGGAAGGTCTCGCGGGTCAGAAAGTTGGCCTCAAGAGTGAGGCCTCGGGTGGAGGTCACGTGCCGGCGCCAGTGCAGCACAAAGCCCAGCACCAAGGCGGCGTCCTCGATGACGTCCAGCGGCTCGCGCCCGCGATCGAGCCACGAGGAAAGGTACGTGCTGAAGACGCTCACGACGGCAAAGGTGGCATTGAGGTGAGTCTCGCCGGCATCAATCCGCCGCTTCAGCTCGTCAGTAGTCTTCTTGCTGAAGATCTTGAGCACGCCCGGCCAGTGCTGCTTGTTGTGCGGATCAAGGTCCTTGAACATCTTGAATCCCTTGGGGTCCCGCATGCTGTTGAGGTGGGCCGCGGTGGCAAAGGAGCGCAACGCCTCGTCGGCGCCTGAGTGGAGGGAAGGGGTGCGGGCGGGTGGGTCGGAGTGGACTCATGCGCAGGCGTGATCACGCCGGCAGCGGCGGCCGCCTGGGGAGCGCAGATGGCGGCGCAGGCGCAGGCAGCGGCGGCACAAACGGCGGCGGCCACCCCCACCCAGACACTGTAGGCATATGGCTGTAGGGCCCCAGAAGGCTAGCTGGTAGCTTCATTTGTAGTAGCACAGCCGCGGGTCCGCAGAGGTGGGGCGGGAGGGTTGAGAGAGAGACCCTAGGAGAGACCCATGACCATCCCATGACTACATGTCTTTGCATGTAATAGTTTTGTTATACCCTCATGGGGCACAAGAAAGAGGCTGCACGGCCTGTGTGGTCTGTGCTGCTGTCGGGCTGGTCGGGCTGTCGGGCTGTCAGCGCTACTGTCAGGCCACTGTGTGCTGTCGGGCTGTCGGGCAGCTGTCAGGCTGTCACGTTAGGGCCTGACAGCGACAGAGCCCCTCGACTGTCAGACTCTGCTGTCAGGCTGTCAGATACGTGCTGTCAGGCTGTCAGAGAAGTGCTGTCAACGCTGTCAGGCTGTCGGGCACTGTCAGGCGCTGTCCGGGGTTTGCTGTCAGGCTGTCAGACCAGGGCTCAGTCGAGCGGCCGCTTCCAAGCCTGCAGCCAGCTCGAGCAGCTCTCCCTCCGCTCCGCTCGCCGCTGCGAGCACCCGGGCTCACCGCTCGTTGCGTCCAGCATGAGAACACGCAGCAGACGAGCGGCGCTCATCGGCGGCGCGCACGCGACGAGTCCGAGCCACTTTCGCACACCCGTATTTGCGGCCGCCGGTGCTCGGCGCTGCCACCCTGTCCAGAGCCCGGGAGGTGGATCGAGAAGTCGTATCCAGCCCGGGATGGGGTCTTTCGACCGAGTCTGGATTCGCCTCGCCGCCTCCCGAACGAGCCAAACTCGTTTAGGTTTTTGAAGGTGTGTGAAGTCGAGAGAGAAAAAAATCTCCGGTTGACCGCCGCGAGAGCTGTGCCTCGAAGACGCGCGCGAGGGGAGAGGAACGACCAAACCATCCACCCACCCACACAGACCACCCACGTACACGTAATGGCGCACGCTGGGCCCAAGGTTTCGCTCGCCGACGTGGCTGCGCGTCTGCTCGAGCAGCCACTCCCCTCCTCGAGCGGCGGCGCGCCAATCCTCGCTCGACGCAGCTCGGCCGTCCGTCAGATTGATGATGCCAAGCGCGAGGAGCGCGAGGCCGCTGCGATCTCTCGCGCCAAGCGCAGCTTAGCCACGCAGGCGCACACGACACTCCGCACCGGCGCGGACGCCAGCTCCGCCGTGCTCGAGCGGCAGCTGAAAAAGATCGCGACCCGCGGTGTTGTGCAGGTCTGCGCACCGGCGCCGCCAGCTCCCGACGCCGCGTTCCACCGCCCTTGACGCCCCGTCCCCCCGCCGGCAGCTGTTCAACGCGGTGCGCGCCGCTCAAAAGGAGGCACCCGAAGCGGCCCCGACGAAGGCCAAGCGGAAGCGACGCGACCCTGGTGCTGCGACCGCGCCGCCCGCCGCAGCGCCGCTCGACCTGTCGCGAGACAGCTTCCTCGACATCCTGCGGCGAGGCACTGGCGGCGCCAAGGCTGGCGCACCGAGCAGCTCCGCCGCCTTTCTGCGCGACGATTTCATGCTTGGGGAGAGCAAGTCGAAGCATTGGGGCAGGTGGTGGTGTATAGCAGTCGCCGGAGAGCAAGCATGCAGACGCTGCGAGCACCGCCACACGGCTCACAGCTCACAGCTCACAGTCACAGCTCACAGCTCACAGCTCACAGCACTTACCGCTCGCCGCAGCTCACAGCACTCGCGCAGCTCACAGCTCGCCAGCGACGACGCAGCGATGGGGTGTAGCAGCGTGTGCCGCTCTGCGTGCCTTCTCTCGCCCCTGAGTCCCTCGGAGGCCCCAAACTCACTCGGCTGAGCGGCGTGCCGTCGCCCTCTCCCACAGGCCGCTGGAGGAGGGCGAGGAGGAGGAGGAGGAGGGCTTTGACGACGATGACGACGACGACGACGACGAGGAGGAGCCGTGAGCTGCATGTGGGTTGTGGCGGGTGTCGGAGAGGCTGCGAGAGAAGACGAAGATATTTTTTTCCTTTTTCCAGTACCGTTTTGCGGCACCTTTTCTTCTTTTTCCCGGTGGTTTGCCTGTGATAGTGCTAGCACGCGCCAGTCCGCACCCTCTGTGCGCGTCGAGCGCCTATGTCTGCTAAAAGAAAAGCGAAGAAAGACAACCCAAGGGAGGGATGGGAGGACGGCACGCCGCCACAAAAAGGGATTTTAAGGAGAGGGGTGTGATGTGTGAGTCCACACACACATAAGGGGCGCCGTCGATTCATACCGCTGCTGCCGCTGCTGCCGCGGCTGCTGATAATGTTGCTGCTGCTGCCGCAGCTGCTGCGCTACCCACCAGATTCGAACCCCCCGCGAGCCCGCACGCTCGCACGCCCGCACGCCCGCACCCACGCCCGCCCGCGCCAACGCCCGCCCGCCCGCCCTCCTGCCCCTCGACTACCCAGCCCCTCGCCATTTATTACGACTGGCTCATAGGCGCTCGATACCTCCACACGCTGCCTACTCGCTGCCTCTGGGGAGGAGGGGATTACGTAGGGCTGCATGCGCGCCTTTCCCGAGGCCCCTCCCCGAAAGGCAAGCATTAGACCCATGAAACCGAGACCCACTCCCCACCGCCCCGATCCCCCCACCCCCTTGCTCCCCTCCCCCCCCTCGGGAGGGCCGAACTGAGGCGCCCGTGGGGACCCCGCAATTCCCTCCCCCCCCCGGAGGGCCGGACTGAGGCGTCGAGGGCCCCACTCTTTCCTTCGCATAGCGGCCACTCTTCGGATCGCTGGTCGAGCGACCCGGGGGATGCCCCGCGCGCCTGACCCAGGCGCGGAAACGAATCTGCGAGGCGTGGCCGCTCATGCGGCCCGATGGGGAGGAGCGGGGCGGACTACGGGGATCGGCTTCTTACGCAGCCCTTCCCTGCAGCGAGCCCCCCCCAACCCACCCGCGCTAGGTCTCGGGTTTGACGCATGGGGTCACTCCCGCGAAACTCGTGAACTAGCCGGGGCAGTCGGAGAAGGGGCAACTCCGTGCACTGACGGTCGGCCGTCAGAAACCACGCCTGCGTGGATCGCGTCACACCAATGCTCGCTACCCAACGCGGCCAAAGGATATCAACCTCGAGAACCTCGAGAACATAAGAGAGGAATATACCAAAGAGGAATATACCATCGAGGAATGTACAAAGAGAAATACCCAACAGGAATATACCAAAGTGAATACCCCATATACAACAAAACTCTCTCATATACATAAAGAGGGATGGTTGAGTTTTGTGTGTCCCTTCTCTCTTCTCGCTTGCACCCCTTCACACCTGGCCGCAAGGGAGGAAGCGTCGCCTCCGGCGACCCCTCAAGGGGGAACCCTAGGAACCGGAGGAAGAGGCGACCCCTCAAGGGGGAACCCTAGGAACCGGTGGAAGCGTCGCCTCCGGCGACCCCTCAAGGGTCCACCAGGCCAAGGGCCTCGAGGCGGAGGTCGTCTACCTGCTCCAGCCAGGGCTCTGCCCGCTGCAGGAGCGGCTCAAGCTCAAGGACGACCCGGTGCGCGGGTGGGAGGCCATCGAGGAGCCGAGAGTCAACTACGTCGCGCGCTCGCGCGCCATCGAGGACTTCTTCGTGATGGAGCACTTCGACGGCGGCCTCACCCGCGGCAACCTCCTCTCCCTCTGGATGCGGCCCCAGGCCAGCGAGGCGACCGACTCGGAGTCCACCAGCGCCACCGCCTCCGCGCCTCCATCGCAGGACAGTCCTCGCTCTCGCGTCCCCCGTGCCTGTCTTGGCTGTCTATGTGACTCCGCCCTCCCCGCACCGCCCTCCCTGGCAGGAGTCTGAGACCGCGGACGAGCCGATCGAGGAGACGGAGGCGACCTACGAGGCGCTCAAGGCGCTCAACCTCCAGTCCGTTCCAGAGACCCTCCTCGACCTGCAGACGGCCTTCCGCTCGCACTTCATGACGTCGACTGCCAACCTCGACACCGCCGAGAAGGCGGCCTTCCGGGACAGCTGCCTCCGGGCGCGGCGCGTCCTCCTGGCGCTGATCCGGCAGCGCACCGCCCCCATCTCCACGCGCTAGTTTTCACCCCGTGCCACTGGGTGACTAACTAGACCAAACAGCGCAGACGTGTGAGTCGCTCAGAGTCTCAGTGTCGTGCTGTGACCACCGTGCCTGCATGTGCTGCTGCCATCGGCTGAGTCCACCCGTAGCAGACAGGTAGGGGTGAGCGTGACTCGTAACACTAAGCTGTCTCGCCCAAACCATTACTTACACACACAGAGAGTCGCGGGGAGTCGCGGGTTGGTCTCGGGGAGAGCACAGGTACAGGTGCAGGTCTCGTGGACAGCTGACACTCTGACTAAGTAACAAGAGAAAAGAATTTTCTCACAGAGGGTGACGGCTCACAGCTCACAGCTCACAGTCACAGCTCACAGCTCACAGCTCACAGCTCACAGCACTTACCGCTCGCCGCAGCTCACAGCACTCGCGCAGCTCACAGCTCGCCAGCGACGACGCAGCGACGGGGTGTAGCAGCGTGTGCCGCTCTGCGTGCCTTCTCTCGCCCCTGTGTCCCTCGGAGGCCCCAAACTCACTCGGCTGAGCGGCGTGCCGTCGCCCTCTCCCACAGGCCGCTGGAGGAGGGCGAGGAGGAGGAGGAGGAGGGCTTTGACGACGATGACGACGACGACGACGAGGAGGAGGAGCCGTGAGCTGCATGTGGCGGGTGTCGGAGAGGCTGCGAGAGAAAGACGAAGAGATTTTTTTTCCTTTTTCCCGTACCGTGACCTTTTCTTCTTTTTCCCGGTGGTTTGCCTGTGATAGTGCTAGCACGCGCCAAGTCCGCACCTCTGTGTCGAGCCTGTCTGCTAAAAGAAAAGCGAAGAAAGACACAACACCCACCACCACCAACCAACCAACCACCAACCAACCCAGGAGGGATATGGGAGGACGGCACGCCGCCACAAAAAGGGATTTTAAGGAGAGGGGTGGCCTCCTCGGACATGGTACCTCCGGTGAGATGAGTGGCTGCCAGTTCGAGACTGGGGCCGATCGAACTTGATTTGTTCGGAGGAGGATTCCGGCCAGCACGGGTACAAAGAGGGGTACCCGGAGAATCCCCAGCTGAGGAAACGTAGTGTCGCTCAAGAGGTGCGATACTGCGGGGGAGTGTAAGGTGCCTATATGGGCTTCCAGTATCGGACCTTCAAGACATGCGCTTTTGGCCGGTGGCCTCCTCGGACATGGTTGGTACCTCCGGTGAGATAGTGGCTGCCAGTTCGAGACTGGGGCCGATCGAACTTGATTTGTTCGGAGGAGGAATCCGGCCAGCACGGGTACAAAGAGGGGTACCCGGAGAATCCCCAGCTGAGGAAACGTCGGACAGCCTCTGCCTCTCTTCGCAGCATTCGCAGGCTCTCCGCCTCCGGCCGATTCCCGCTGCCAACCTTCATGCCACCTCGCATGAGCCCAACCCTGCTCGCCAACCTTGCCCGGGGCGACCTGGCCTTGCTGCGCGCCGTCCTCGCCGGGTGGCGGACGCGCGGCACGCTCGACGCGCGGCTCGACACCGACAAGCAGCACACCCTGCTCACCTGGGCCGCTCGTCACGGGCAGGCCGAGGCGGTGCGGCTGCTGCTCGACAGCGGCGCGCGCGTCGAGGCGACGACTGGCGGCGGCGCTTCCGCGCTGTACATCGCGTGCCAGGAGGGGCAGATTGAGTGCGCCCGGCTGCTCCTCGAGGCTGGCGCGGCGACCGACCAAGCGGATTCTGAAGGCCGCACGCCGCTGTACGTAGCGAGCCTGCAGGGCCATGACCAGTGCGTCCGGCTGCTTCTCGAGGCGAGCGCGGCGGTCAACCAAGCCAAGGACGGCGGCGCCACGCCGCTGTACGTCGCGTGCCATAAGGGCCACCTCGAGTGCGTCCGGCTGCTCCTCGAGGCTGGCGCGGCGGTGGCTCAAGCAGACGCTGAAGGCCGCACGCCGCTGTTCGTCGCGTGCCAGAACGGCCACGTCGAGGTATCCCGGCTGCTCCTCGAGACCAGCGCGGAGGTCAACCAAGCCGATGATGAAGGCACCACGCCGCTGAGTGCTGCGAGCTTGACTGGCGAGATCAGCTGCGTTCGGCTGCTCCTCGAGGCTGGCGCGGCGGTCAACCAAGCAGACGCTGAAGGCCGCACGCCGATGCTCGTCGCGTGCCAGGAGGGGCAGATCGCGATCGCTCGGCTGCTCCTCGAGGCCAGCGCGGCGACCGACCAAGCCAGTGACGACGGCGCCACGCCGCTGTACATCGCGTGCCAGAACGGCCACCTCGAGTGCGTCCGGCTGCTCCTCGAGGCTGGCGCGGCGATCAACCAAGCTGATGAAGAAGGCACCACGCCGCTGTACATCGCATGCTATAAGGGCAACCTCGAGTGCGTCCGGCTGCTCCTCCGCTCGAGCGCGGTGGTGGTCGACCAAGCCTGCAACAATGGCGCCACGCCGCTGCGCCTCGCGTGCCAGCAGGGCCACCTCGAGATCGTCCGGCTGCTCCTCGAGGCTGGCGCGGCGTTCGACCAAGCCTGCAACAACGGAGCCACGCCGCTGTCCATAGCGTGCCAGCAGGCCCACCTCGATATCGTCCAGCTGCTCCTCGAGGCTGGCGCAGCGACCGACCAAGCCAGGGACGGCGGCGACACGCCGCTGCTCATTGCGTGCGAGAACAACAACCTCGAGTGCGTCCGGCTGCTCCTCGAGGCTGGCGCGGCGATCAATCATTCCGAGCAGAACGGCGCCACGCCGCTGAGCGCTGCCTGCATTTACGGCCACTTCGAGGTCGCCAAGCTCCTCTCCTCCTACAGCGCCTCCCGAGCCGCAACGCCCTTCGGCACGCCCGAGGAGGCTGCAACTGAAGAAGGCCACGCCGACCTCGCCGCTTGGCTGGTCGCCAGCCGCGGCTGGACGCCGCTCCAGCACCTCGAGGCATGCCCCGAGACTGGCGGCTGAAGAAGCGTCAGTGCAGTGTCCTCACGCTCAGTGTCCCTCTTCCCGCAGGCGCTCACCGTCGACCGGGCGCGGGCGCTGCTGCGCGGCGGCGCGGACTCTTCAGCCGGCGAGCCTTCGGCCCTCGAGCGGGCGCGCGTCCTCTGCTCGTGGGGCGAGTCGGATCCGACCGCTGCGGCAGTCGGTTCCACAGTCGAGATCCGCTCTCTCGTCTCGCGGCCGTCGCTCAACGGCAAGGTTGGTCTCGTCGTCTCCGCAAACGCTTCGACGGCCCGCTTCGGCGTGCGCGTGGCGGGCGAGGCCAAGGCACTCGCACTGAGGCGCGCTATGCAATGGTCTCTCCCCGACTCGCCGGATCCTCTCTCAAACACCCGAAGCCTCTGCCCTCCAGGCCGGCCAACCTGCAGCCAGCGGCCGAGGCGGTGGAGGTGGGCAGGCTGATCCTCAAGGCGGCGGAGTGGTCGCCGCAGTCGCACGAGCTCTTCCCGGAGGCGGCTCGCAAGTGGGCGGTGGCAGTGATGCGGCTGGGCTACCTGATCGCTTGGGACGAGGAGCGCTTCGTTGGCCGCGAGGGAGCGGCTCCAGAACTGGCGGACATCTGGCGCAGTTTCGTGCTGCCTGGGGTGGTGGTGCGGGCCGCCGCCGCAGACGCATCGCGCCGCCCATGAGGAAACGATATGGAGAGCGTGTGCGTGTGCGCGGTGGATCTGTTCGCTGTGATCGGCCTCTCTCTTGTCTTTCGCCTGTGTCCAGCCACAGGCTGTCCTGTGATCGAGCCCTGTGACTTACACCTCTGTGACTCTCTGAGACAGAGTCCGCACAAGTGTCCGGAGTCCGCTGAGTCGTGACACGTGAGTGTGAGTCCCCCGGACCCGATATCCCGAGAACCGCGCAGCATAAAACTCGCCATTCACTTAACTACACAGTCCTAGAGTATACCTAAACGGCCGTATAATGGCCATGGAACGGTCTACACGACCTACGGCTCCACCTTCCCCCACGCCCTCCGCCTCCCGCGCGCGCCCCCACCTCTGCCCCGCTTGCCATCGCCTGCGCCGCCACGCCCCCCGCGACCACCGGCGCCGCCGACGCTCCTGCGAGCCCGCGTACTAGCTTCCGCGCAGCTGCCGACGCTGCCACGAGCGCTGCCTCCACCCGTCGCATCGGGCGGCCAGACGAGAGGCAACAATCGATGGCGCGCCGCCCGCCCTGGCCGCACGTCGCCCAGCCACGCCACGCAGCTTTCGGCATCTTCGTCATCCTGCGAACGCAGCGCGCCCTGCAGCCGGCTGGCGCCATCCGCGTAGAACGAGACCGCGACGGCGCGCCGCGGCACGTCGCCCATGTTCGGCGCGGCGCTGTGCAACACCCAGCCATGGTGCCAAGTGGCGTCGCCCGCGCGCAGCGCACCGCCATCACGCAGCGGGTAGCCCCGCGTCGAGGCGTCCACTGGACGGCGCGGGTCGCCGTGCCAGAAGTTGAGGGCGACATCGCGGTGTGAGCCGCTCGCGAAGACCAGGGAGCTGCCGCCGTCGTCGGGTGCGGCCACGTCGTGCAGCGGCAGCCAGCAGGTCACAAAGGAGTTTGTGTCGAGAGGCGCCATCGACAGATCTGAGTGCCAGTGAGTCGGGCCGTCGCCCGGGCGTTTGAGGAAGTACGAATCCTGGTACAGCCGAACGCGCTCGACGCCGAGCAGGCTGGCGGCGGTCCCGGCGAGCGCCGGCGAACGCCAGAGCTCGTGGACCATTGGCGACGTGCGCCACAAATTGAAGAGCTGCATGAAGGGCACCGCACCCTCCGGCAGCTCTTCGCGGAGTATGCGACGCAGCACATGGGGCGAAGCCGCACTCTTGTGCTCCGCGCGCGCGAGTCGGTCGTCGCCCAGCAACACCCTTACCTTCTGGCGGAGTGCCTCGCTCTCGCGCTCCGTGTAGAGCCGATCGACTTCCTTAGAAAGTGCGGAGGTGGCTGCGCCAGGAAGCAGCTTGCGCGTGCGCACGTGGCCTGTGCGCTCGAACTCGAGCATCTGCGCCGCGGCGAGACTCACAGCCGGAGTCTTCATTATGCCAAAGACGTGGAAGGAGATATCTGTCTCGCTGGAGGAGCGCGCCATCCACAGGACGGCAGAAAGAATTCTTAAGATACAAGCCTCTCTCACAGAAAGAATTTAAACAAGACAACTCTCTCTCACAGCACACAGGCTCGACACAGGTGCGAACTGGCGCGTGCTAGTACTATCACCGGCACACCACCGGAGCCGCCTAAGCGACTCCGTTAAGAACGGCAGAAAGAAACCAGCCGTGCTGAGTGAAGGGCGCCCGTAACGCCTAGCTCCGCAGACGGAGAGCTCCTTCGTTCTTTCTCTATATAAAATGAACTCGGGGGCAAAAAATAGAAAGAAAGAAAACACACAACCCAAGGGAGGGATGGGAGAACGGCACGCCGTCACCACACAGGGATTTTAAGGAGAGGAGTGTGATGCGCTAGCCGTCGCCCACCCTGGGGAGTCTGCTTCTTCGTATCTCTTTTCGCAGTCTCTCGCCGCTTCTCGCTGCAACCTTCATGCCACCTCGCTCGCGGCCGTCCCACTCTCGTCGTTCTCTCCCTTGTCTCTTCCTCCTCCTGTCGCACTTGGAGCACTTGGAGTGCAGTCGGCAGCCTCACATCCAGGGCCGGGGAGCTCAGAAGCGCACCCAGCGGGCCGGATGATCGGGATCGGGCTACGGGCTAGAGAGCCCTGACCCCTAGCTAGGGGGGGTGCGCATTCGCAGGGCAAGGGCCTTAAAGTAAACACGGGTCTCCGAGGGTTAGTACCGCGCTCCAGGTTTCCCTTAGCAGCAGAACGCCCCCTCTACTCGGAGCTAGTAGACACCAGACAAGGACACGCGACGACACACACTCCCCCTTGGCGACGGCGTCGCCAATCACAACCCCTCCGCTCGGTCTCCCTGCCCCGGCTCCGGTGGGGTTCCCCCCCCCGTTCGATCCGTTCTCCTGTTTGCTTCTCGATGGTTGTACGGCGGGCGCGGAGCCCGACCTCCCCTCCTAGCCTTTTTCGGCTGCGGCCCCGCCGCCGTCTCGTCTTCTCTGCCTGATCCTGTTGACTCCGCCCCCGGCGATCCCACGCCCGACTCCCCGGGTGAGGGCGGCGGCATCACTCGTCGCCACTCCTCTCCGGGAGGTCGGACCGGCTCTCCCCGGTCAGCGAGTCGTGCCCGCACCCGTGGCCTCTCTATCGTCCTCGGCTCGCCCTCCCCTTCCTCCTGCTCCTCACTAAACTCGGGAAGGCGCGGTCCCTTTTGTCGTAAGTCACGGCGGTCTATCCAACGCCGCGACGGGTCTACCCCTGGTGGGCTCACACGGCCCGGTTCCACTCGCAGAGGCCGAGTCAGCTCGACTCTCACCTCCTCCGAAAGTTGACCCCAAGCCCCCCCCGGGGCCCTCCGGCCACGGCCCTCCGGTTCGCCGGCGGCATCGTTCTTTCTCTTCTGCCTCGTCCTGCGGCGCCGCCGCCTGCCGGTCCCTTGATCTCGCGGCTTCTTTCGCCTTTCGGCGCAACTCCGTCCTCCTCGCGGCGTATCCTGGCCCCTCAAGTCTATCGAGCTCCCCTCGCGCAAGTACCACATTTCTGACTCCCACTCCAATCATTTGCCGCCAAGTCATATCGTTGCTCAGGTCCACTCTCTCTTACGAACACTCGAGGCCTCTACGGATGATGCCGGCTCTGTGTTCCCCTTCGGATGCATGCATCGTGACATCTGACATCTTAGTTTCGTGAGAGTGCATTCATTAACCTTGGAGCACTTGGAGTGCAGTCGGCAACCTCACATCCAGGGCCGGTGAGCTGAGAAGCGCATCCAGCGGGCCGGATGATCGGTATCGGGTTACGGGCTAGAGAGCCCTAGCCCCGGGGGTGCGCGTTCGCAGGGCAAGGGCTGTAAAGTAAACACGGGTATTAACACCTTTAAATTCTTCTCTCTGGGCGCATTGGGCGCAGCTAAACGTCGGGCAGTGGCTCGACGTCGTCGAGCCGTGCTGCCTCTGCGGGCGGCCCGGGTCGGCGGGCGAGTTGTGGCGGGCGGGCACGTGGCGGTGGGCTAACTCGACAGGCCGCTGCGCGGCGCCCTATCTCGCCACCACTGACGATGGGTGGGAGGTGCCTGGCCTGCGCCAGGCATACGTCGCGCATGGCATGTGCGGCGGGCTCTGCCGAGGATGGGGCTGCTGCGAGGCGCGGGGCGTGGCGCAGCCGCAGGATGGGAGCGGCGAGGCGCGAGGCGAGGGCGAGGGCGAGGGCGAGCTAAGCTCGGATGGCGACTCGGACGGGGGGGAGGAGGGCGTGGACTGGCTTGCGGGAGACCCTACGTGGGGCTCGGCTGCGCTGGAGGACGAGTGGCGCGCCGCGTCTCTCGCGAGGCAGGCGGTAGGCGACGCGGCGTACGCCGCGGCGCATGCTGCTGGCGCTTCGCGGGCTGAGGCGTGCGACGCCGCCGTGAGGGCGGTGAGGTTGGACGAGGTTGAGGCTCAGTCCTCGTTCCTCGTGCGCGCTGGGTGGTACGGCTCCGGCCGTGATGGGGGCGGGGAGGGGGCGGGGGCGACGGCCGCACGGAATCGCCGCCGGCGGGGGGCGAGGGCGCGGGCGAAGGAGGAGGAGCCAGAGCCAGGGGAGGATTGGGAGGGGGAGGAGCGGCCGGAGGAGTACGCCGGCCTCTTTGACGACCCGTAAGGGGCCGTCGCCTGCTGTGCCATTTGTAGTGCCAGTCCGAGCCAGTCTGCTGTGAGAGGGTCTTGTAGGGTAAAATTCTTCTCTTCCTCCGATTGGAGTTTTCGCGAGCTGGCTGGGCGAGAGGAATGATCTCCTCGGCGCTCGCCGCGGTCGCCCTGCTCCCGTCCGTCTCCCACCGGCCCGAGCCGGCCAGCAGCGCCGCCGCCGTCGGCCGCCGTGCAGCGCTCGGTGTCTCAGTCGCGGCAGCCGCGGCGGCGCCTTCCCGCGCCGCAGCGGAAGGCCTCTTCTATTCGGACGGATACACGTCTGCTGCGGGCGGCTGGACGGCGCACGAGGGCCCGTTCGACGCCAGCTACTTCAGAGACTTCCAGGACTCGAAGACCGCGCCCGGGTTCAAGTACAAGTTTTTGCGAGAAGGCGGAGGCGAGAAGCCGCAGCCGTTCCAAAAGGTGTTTGTGCACTATACCGGCTACCTCACCGATGGCACCCGCTTCGACACGAGCTACAAGCCGTCGTACAAGGCCGACCTAAAGGGCGCAGAAGAGCCGTTTGGCTTCCGGCTCAACAAGGGCAAGGTGATCTCTGGCTGGGAGGGCATCGTGTCGGGCATGACAGTTGGGCAGCGTGTGGTGGTGTACATCCCTCCCGAATACGCGTACGGCGAGCAAGGTGCGGGCAGCAAGATCCCGCCAAACTCGCCGCTCGTCTTCTACATGGAGCTGGTCAAGCTCGGCAACATCAAGGGCGACAAGCCGCGCGTCGGGGCCGGGTTTACGTCTTGACGCCAGAGGGAGCGGCGGCGGCGGCGGTACGACTTCGGTCCCCGCGGGAAGCCCCGCGCATACAGTAGGACAACAACGTCTGTCCCACACACGCACAGACGCACACATACATGGCCTCGCGTCTCGCCACACATACGTCTAAAAACCGGTGGAAAACTCCCCCTTGACCAACACTCGTCGTTAACGCTTGCGCGGAAACGTCTGAAAGGCGCCCGGACCCCGCGGCGGTGCAGTCTGGGTAACGTTTTGAGCTGTGTGTGTGTGTGTGTGTGTGTGTGTGTGTGTGTGTGTGTGTGTGTGTGTGTGTGTGTGTGTGTGTGTGTGTGTGTGTGTGTGTGTGTGTGTGTGTGTGTGTGTGTGTGTGGAGCTCTAGCACGACCGAGCACAGAAACGAGAAAGAGAGAGATCGCGATATTAGGTTCACGATCTACTTCCTTTTGTTAACATCCCCGACTCAGACCGATCAGCTTGTGCCGATAGTCCACGCAGCATGAGCCCAAAGTAGTCGCTGCGGTCGTCGGCGTCGCAGCTAACAGAAAATTGGCGACCCCGCCGCTCGATGGTGCGCTGCATGCGCGAGACGGACTCGGTCGGCAAGCGCTTCAAGTGCGCGAGCAGGTCGACTTCGCCAGCAACAAATGCTGTCCTGTTGATGAGCACACGCGACTCTTCGCGCCAGCCATCCCACAGCCAGCCAAAGCCGTAGTCCTGGAAGGGGTGGAAGAGGACAGGTATGCAACCGGAGACGATTGACTCCGCAAAGCTCTTGCGGAACGGTGTGTCGCCCGCTGGCTCCAAGCAGAAGACTGCCCTCTTCTTCAGCTCAATCGCGTCTCGCAACGCAATCTTCTCTTTGCGAAAGCGAGGGCTCTTTGGCCTGATGTGCGTGCAAACGGCGTCGTCATCGTACGCAGCACACTGCTGTGCGATGCGACCGCGCACTTGGGCGTCGCCGTGATAGCCACGGCCGGCGTTGCCCACGAACAGCATCAGTATGTCCGCACGTCCCTCATGCGACGTCCAAGGCGGCAGCTTACCCGCTTGAGGCACGGCCGGGAAGAAGGGGACGGAGCGCAGGTTTGGGTACACCCTCACGCCGCCATGGTACGGAGGGTCTTGCTTCATGTACCTGTTCTCGCAGCACCCATCGCGCCACTCGAGAGGGAACACCTCCGAGTACGCCACCCTCAGAGAGCGCGCGAGCAGGCCTCGGGGATAGGACCACCAGCCCGCACAACAGCCCTGACATGCCCAGTGCTCGCGGGAGAAGAAGAAGAAGTGTCGATGAGCCGTGTGCCGGTTGAAGTGCGGTAAATGGCCAGCGACGTCCACGTCCCGCAGCCTTGCGCAGCTGGCCTTAACATTGCCGAGTGTGCGCATACTTCTGAGCATCATAGGCACAAAGTAGAGGTCGGCCTTGGCCGGGGACCGCGCGCGATATGACGTGCTCAGCAAGCGATGGTGTATGAGCTCTGCCCCGCCGAACTGGTTGACCGCTTGAATGTTTTTGCAGACAGCTGCAAACTCCATCTTTGGCGAACTCTGCGCCGGCTCAGGGAAGAGCTTCACTGAGAGGTTCTCGTACACAAATACTCGCGGCAACTCAGGCGCAAGGCGCGTGTCGTCGGCTGGCCTATCGAGCGACGGGAAGCGGTCGCCAAGCGGCAGTGGCGGCGACTTCCATTGCGAGCCGTGCGAGGTCGGCATTCAGTAGTCAGCCGGAAGGAGACGCTGATGCCAGCGGTGCTCGTATTACGATTTGTCACCATTGCCGTCGAAGTTCGCTTGAGGGCTTTCGTCCCCCCCCCCCCGAGGGTCTTGCTGGGGGAGCGAGTATTCACATAGCGCGGCCGCGAGAGCTGCGCTCTTGCGAAAAGCGAGTCAAATGCGACAAACATAGGTGACACCAAAATGAACATTGAACAAGGGCGTTTCACCCGAAAAGGCGAGGTACGTCTAGACTGCAAACGATCGTTGATCGACACCCGGCGGAGGGCCTTATGAAGGCGTTGCGCCTCCGTGCTCGGCATCGCCGTCGTGAAGGTGCGAGCGAGCGACGGCCCGGCCGTGCGAGCGAGGACAGTCGGCAAGGGCTCTAGCTGTCGTGCGCTGGCGCCGGGGCAGATGACTCAAACTTGGGAGCCTCACCTCTCCACCTGTGCTGCTCCATCCTCTTCGTGGCGACGACGGACATATAAGGCTTCATCGCGTCTCTTGAGATGCCCCCTTCAAGCGTATTCGCCATGAAGCGCTCCTCACCCTCTTTGAGCGCTTTCCAGACCCTCCGGTAGAGCTCCTCGTTGAATGTCGGAGGGGTCCAGCCCGATTTTGCCTTCACATCCGCGTACTCCAATCGGTTGAAGACGAGAAACTCCTCCTCGTTGAGGAGGCCGTCCTTGTCTTGATCGGCGTTCGCCCAATGCTCATCGTGCCGCTTGAGCGCCTATTCGAAAGCAAAGTGCGGTTGCAGGACATGGCGTCAGCGGGCAAGCGCCGCACGTTGCCGCGCAACCTCCTCTCGAGTGACGCTGGTTTGCATCTTGGCCCTCAATTCATCAGGGAAGTCCGCAAACTCCTTCTCCTTTGCGTCGACGAGATCGCCATAGTGAGCATACATCTCGTCGGTGCACTCCATGAAGGCCATGTTAGCGATGTGTATCCACTCCTGCCCGATGTACACTGTAGTCGGCCCCGTCACAGTCTGCTGTGAGAGCCCCTGTTGAAGAGTGCGGGAAGTCCGTGTGTATCGATCGCGGTCGTCCGTCCCGCAAGCTGAAAAAAGAATTTTACAAGCGTCCCTCGCACAACACTGGGCACGGGACTGGCGCGCACTGGCACTAACGTGTTGTGTGAAAAAGAACACAGAGACAAGCGGGGTTTTAAAAACAAGAACCGAAACGAACAAGGAAAAGAAATCGTGGGCGGGGGGGGGGGCTGTAACCACAAAGGGGTGCGTGTGTAAAGAACATATGGAGCGAGGAGCTCGCCTGGTGGTGCTGGTCTGGTGCCTTCTTTGGTGAGGGCTGGCGCGCCGTCTTGCTTGGGGCGGGGGCTAGTGCGCGAGGCGGCCTGCTGGTTGAGGTAGGCGATGCCTGGGTGCGACGCTGCGTCGATCTGCAGCGCTGGAGCAGCGGTGGGCATATCAGCTGAACGACTTTCGCAGCCAGCAGTAAGAACTAAGAAGGTAGTGTGCACATAGTCCCCCACAATCTAGTAAACATCTAAACCAACTCAAAGCTTCGCTAACAGGCACACACACCCCAAACACCCACCCTAAAAGCCGTCGCGCGCGGGCGGCCTCGACGCCACGCGTCACGCTGAGTACGACCTCGATGACTGGCAACCGAAAAGCTTGATTGGGGTGAGCCGCATGGAGCACTGGAACTCCCGCCCATCGAAGATGACCAGGATCTGCACGGCATCGGGGTCTGGCGCGCGGCCGGCGTCGCGCATCTCGGCGGGCACCGCGCAGGCGTCGGCGGCGCGTGATCGGAAGAAGACGAGCTTTGCCGGATGGTCCTCTGGGTAGCGGTAGCCGTGGCGCGCCGTCCGGGCGACGCCCCTCATGGCGCCGAGCACGACGAGCTCGCTCTCGTCGGGCTGTAGGCAGCTGCACATGAACATGCAGCGGCAGCGGGCCGGCGGCACCCGCTCCGTAGGCTCCAGTGCGCCCCACGCCGCGAAGCTGAAGCGGCCCGCCGGCACGTTGGGGTCGCCGCACAGCTTGAGGCCGCGGAAGCCCTCGGCGACTTGGGTGCGGGGCCAGTTGCCCCCTTCTTCTCTGCGGAAGTTGTCTTCTCTGCCGAGCAGCCCGTCGATGGCAGCGGCGTCGGGCCCATCCAGTAGCAGCGGCTGGCTGGCACTCACCAGGCGGCCCCAGCTCACGTGGCACAGCTCGACCCCGTGCGGCCCGTAGCGGCCATGATAGTACGGGCCGAGTTCCGCAGCACCGCGCGGGCCGAGCGCCTCGAGGGACGCCAGCTGGCGCGAGCTGTGCCACGTGAGCGGCCCGATCGCAGCTCGAGGCGGGCCCGCTGCGAGCGCGCGGCAGACGCGGCGGACCTTGGGGTGCTCCCAGCCGACGAGCAGGTCGCCAGGCGCACCCGTGCGCTCCGGCGTGCCGTTGCTGACGGCGAGCAGCCCCTCCCACTCTCCGCGCTGGTGGCCGTCCGACTCGAAGGCGATGCCTGATGGGCCGAGCTCATCAAAGGCGCGGAAGTCGAGCAGATCCTCGCCGACGAGGCCCAGCCGCATCGGCTCTTTCTCGAGGAACCACTTCATGTGCGGCTCCCGCCCGTGGTGGATGCGGAAGGCTGGCACGGCCTCGTACGCTTGGCTGACGCCGGGCCGCGAGGTAACGGTCGCGACCACACATAGCGCGCCGCTGGAGGCCTGCTGCAGCCCGACGGTGAGCACACCGCCCCTCACTCTGCGGGGCCAGAGGTACGCTCCTAGCTTGTCCGCGTGTCGCCAGATGAAGGCATAGCTGCGCTCATGCGGCCGGCCCACAGCCAAAGAGCAGGAGTGGGCCTCAAAGGAGGCGTCTTGAGCTGCGAGCTCCGCGACGACAAAGGACTTCCAAATGCCCAGATCGGCCTCGGCGCTCATGAGGGCCGCGCTGAGAGGGCGGCAGACCGTGCGAAGCGCAAGGCACGACGGCGCATCCAGCATGCAGCAGAGAGCGTGGAGCAGGCTGTCAGGCACGGCGAGGAGCGAGGCCGGCTCCGGCTCGAGCGGTGCAGCCGAGCACTCGCCGCTGCCGCCGATGAGCTGCCCTGGAACCGGAGTCCGCGAGCAGAGCTCCATGAGGTATTCAGTGAAATTTCGGAGTGGTTGCGTGCGTTGGGGGCTGTGCCTAGTCTCCCCGTGTGTGTGTGTGTGTGTGTGTGTGTGTGTGTGTGTGTGTGTGTGTGTGTGTGTGTGTGTGTGTGTGTGTGTGTGTGTGTGTGTGTGTGTGTGTGTGTGTGTGTGTGTGTGTGTGTGTGTGTGTGTGTGTGTGTGTGTGTGTGTGTTTTGACACCCAAACACTCTTCCTTAGCTCCTGAGGGGCGCGTGGTTGTAACCACGTAGTATGACTATAGCCCACCACAGACACCCTCCCTGCTCCACACGTGTGCACACACCCTCACCCTCTCCTCTCCCTCTCTCTCTCTCTCTCTCCTCTCTCCTCTCCTTGTCTGCTGTCTGTCTGACTCAGGCGCAATCTGCCGATGCGAGATTGTGTGTGGGCTGCTCCTAGGGGGCCCTGTGCGATCCGACGGGTAGGGGGTCTGTGCCCGGGGGGGCAGGGAGAGGGGGGGGGAGAGGAGGAGGGGGGGGGGGAGGGGGAGGGGTACGGGGGGGGCGGCATGGAGGGGGAGAGGAAGAGCAAGGGCGAGAGAGGGCAAGGAACTGGGCGCTGGCATACCAGGGGAGGCAGGGTGGTGGGCGGCGACCGCCGCATACCGTCCTACGGCGGGGACTATCGCTACGCCAGGGAAGACAAGGGCGTCGAAGTGCAGCTGCTGCTGTTCGAATCGTTCGGCGGGTTCGGAAAGGGGGTCCGTGAGATCCTCCGGAAGGCGGCGAACGTGCTACAGAACAAGCTGACGCGGGCCCAGTACCTCGATGAGGTGACTTGGACCACCAAGAGCTGGCTGGGGCTGCAGAAGCAGCGCATCTCAGTCGTTCTTCACACGGCCATCGCAGAGCAGGTCGTTCGTGAATGAGCTTGCCTGTGGCGGGGGTGGGCGGGTGCACGGAGCTAAGTGCCTCGCCACCCTCGCAGGAGTCGCTTAGGCGGCTCCCGTGGTGTACCTGTGTTAGTGCCAGTGCGCGCCAGTCCCGTCTCTCTCTCTCTCTCTCTCTCTCTCTCTCTCTCTCTCTCTCTCTCTCTCTCTCTCTCTCTCTCTCTCTCTCTCTCTCTCTCTCTCTCTCTCTCTCTCTCTCTCTCTTGATTGATGGGAAGGCGAAACACAGTCCGACCAACGACTGGGACACCAACGCGGTATGGGTGGACGCTAGACGGGCGATGACGGTCACACAGGAGCGACACACAGAACCACAAGACAAGACACTCTCTCCCAGTGTTGTGCGAGGGAGTCCTTTAAGATTCTTTTTGTGGGCTGCAGATGCAGCGCTTGTCTGTCGTTCTCCACACCGCCGTGGCGTGGCAGACGGTGAACGAGCTAGCGTGCGGGGACAGCGGCATTGTGCACGGAAACCTGGTTTGTGGAGCTCCCGCACCTTTCCTAGAGAGCACGGCATTCGGGGCCATGATCTCGGTTCCGCACTGGACTTTTTTTGTAGTGGAGAGAATTAGGGAATCTTTCTGCTCTGGCAGGCAGCTGCATCATTCCCCTTTACTTCAATCAGCTGTGTACACTCAAGTGCTATTACTGTCTGAATAGCTGTCTAGACGCTCCGATTTTGCTGTCTGGACGCTGTCTGGACACTGTCTGGACGCTGTCTGGACGCTGTCTGGACGCTGTCTGGACGCTGTCTGGCTCCGCCGCCTCCGGCTCCGCCTCCACCGTAGCCGCAGCACGCGCCTTCGCCGAGTCGGAGGTCGCTGTAGTCGGTGTCCGAATCGATGGTCGACCCCTCAGACACCTCCGCCTCCGCCTCCGCCGCCTCCCCCGGCACCCGCCCATCCCGATCATCCGCCTCGGCCGCGGTCACAGCCTGCTCGGACGCCTGGTCCGGGCGAGGCGAGCGCCCGCCAGACTGCGGCGAGTCCGCACCGCGTGCACCAGCGACGCGAAGATTCGCTGCCACTGCTGCTGCTGTTGCTTGGGCGGCGAGAAGCGCCGTGTTTGCGGCGTCTGTCGCGGAGGAGGGAGGGCGGTCCGGCGGCGATGGGAAAGGACGGCGTGGCGGCGGCGCAAGCGCGTTCGTTCGCGCGCGCCCCGAGGCCGCCGTCGTGGGTGCAGCGTGCGTGCCTGACTGAACTGCTGGGCTCGCGCTTTGCCCAATGCGCAGCGGCGGGTCGGCGTGGCTACTGCCGGCCCGCAGCTTCTTCATCGGCGGCGCGGGGCTCGCGGCTGCAGCATGGAACCCGACCAATGCGTGCCCACGCTTGCTCTGCCCTTTCCTCAACACCTTTGCGACGTCGGCGTTGCCCCCCACAGTTGCCGCCACAGTTGCCGCTCTGCCCGACTTCTTCGGCGGCACTTTGTGGGGACCCTTCTGTGAAGAGGGCCTGTCTAGACAGCTGTCTAGACAGCTGTCAAGACCAAACTACAAGTTCAAACTTCAAGTTCTCAAGTTCTCTTAGTTCTGCTGTCTAGACGCACCCCCCCCCCCTCAATGGCAAGTAAAGAAAGCGGCATGTGGGTGGGTGGGTGGGTGGGTGGGGGGGGAGTGGCCTCGGCAGGGGTGCTGTCACGGGTCGTCCGGCCACGACTGCGAGACTTTACTGTGAAGAGTGGAGCCATGTGCCGCTGTCTGGACGCTGTCTGGACGCTGTCTGGACGCTGTCTGGACGCTGTCTGGACACTGTCTGGACAAGCTCAGGACTGTCTAGACAGGTGCGGGAGCTCCACAAACCAGGTTCGGAGCTAAGTGCATTGCCGTTCTTAACGGAGTCGCTTAGGCGGCTCCGGTGGTGTGCCGGTGATAGTACTAGCACGCGCCAGTTCGCACCTGTGTCGAGCCTGTGTGCTGTGAGAGAGAGTTGCGTTCTTTAAATTCTTTTTGTGCGGAGGTCGAAGGGGCGTTCCACCACAACACCCCCTCTCCTCTCGCTCGCGCAACCTGGTGCATTCGCCTCGCCGTGCCGCTCTCCGATGCCACAGCCAACCATCTTCGTCGCGGCCACGCGGCAGCATGTCGGAAAGACCACCGTCAGCCTGGCGCTGATGAGCGGCCTGCAGAAACGGTTCAACAAGGTCGGCTTCCTGAAGCCTGTCGGGCAGCAGCACCTACCGGTGCGCGACGAGAGCGGCAACCAGCTTCGCGTCGATAAGGACGTGCAGGTCATGAAGGAGTACTTCAAGCTCGACCACGTGCCCTACTCGGCGATGAGCCCCGTCATCATCCCGTCTGGATACACGGCTCGGTACATCGACGGCGAAGTGTCCAACGAGGCGCAGTGCGCGGCCATCCGGCGAGCGCACGAGACCATCTCGAGCGGCTCGGATGTGGTGCTGGCCGAGGGGACCGGCCACGTCGGCGTCGGCAGCGTGGTGGAGGTCTCCAACGGGACATGTCCGAGACACGTCCGTGACATGTCCGAGACATGTCCATAGGCAGCGTGGTGGAGGTCTCCAACGCTCGCGCCGCCGCGATGATGGGAGCGGAGGTCGTGCTCGTGGCCAACGGCGGCATCGGCAAGGCCTTCTAGAAGCGGAGTACCCACATACTTCCACTCCAACTGTGCGCTCGAGCTGTCTGCTATAGCCACAGCCGCTCCTCGCTGCTCGGTGCGAACAGAGTTCGGACAGCGAGCAGCCGTGAGCTCCGCAACTGTGAACAGCAACTGTGAACAGCAACTGTGAACAGAGTTCGGACAGCGAGCAGCTGGGAGCTCCGCAACTCGAGATATGGGGAGATATGGGGAGATATGGGGAGATATGGGGAGATATGGGGAGCTCCGCAACTCGAGATCCCCTCGAGAGTGCACGGAGTCGGCCGGGGCTATACCAGACAGGCTGTCTGGGGGGGGGGGGGGGGGGGCTTCAAAACCCCTTTGAACCCCCCTCACGGTGGGGACCAAAAAAAATGTTCACCTTGTTCCTCCCTGGGTCTCTTCCCACAGGAGCAGCTGTGAAGCGGCTGCGGCAATAGCAGACAGCCAGACAGGCGCTCGAGAGGACACGTATATCTCCCCATATCTCCCCATATCTCCCCATATACCAGACAGGCGCTCGAGAGGACACGCGTTCAGCCGTATGCCTACGCCCTTAGCTGCATATGCCCACCCGAAGAAGAATTCCAGCGGTGGAGTTCCTCCCCGAAAAGGAAATCCATACTGGTACTCCCCCGGGGCCCCCTACCCCCGCACTGGCTGTGAACCGTCCCCGAACCCATACTGTGAGCTGGTAGCATATGCGAGCCCATTCAGCCGAGTTGATCGTATTGCGGTGCTCTGAAGACACTGCCAAACACCGTCTTCCCGCCCCGAGGCTGGCGGATGCTGCACACGTAGGCAAGGCCTTCGACGAGCTCGGGGAACCTCGGGGAATCTCGGGGAATCTCGGGGAGTCTGCACACGTAGGCAAGGCCTTCGATGAACTCGGGAACCTCGGGGAATCTCGGGGAATCTCGGGGAATCTCGGTGCACGTAGGCAAGGCCTTCGACGAGCTGGAGATGAACCGGATGATGTTTGCGCACGAGGGGGTGCGCGTCCGCGGCGTCGTGCTCAACAAGGCGACCCGAGAGGACCCGAGAGGACCCGAGAGGACCCGAGAGGACCCGAGAGGACCCGAGATTACCCGAGATTACCCGAGATTACCCGAGAGATGAGCCGAGATGACCCGGTGCGTCGTGCTCAAACAAGGTGCGGCCCGACAAGGTCGAGTACGTGCGGTCCAAGATGGGGCGCCTGCTCGAGCAGCGGTGAGGGCGTGCCCTTGCTTGGGGTTTATCTCGCCATATCTCCCCATATCTCCCCAGAGATCTCCCCATCTCTAGGTGGGGCGTGCCCTTGCTCGCGGTTTATCTCGCCATATCTCCCATATCTCCCCATATCTCCCCATCTCTAGGTGGGGCGTGCCCTTGCTTGGGGTTTATCTCGCCATATCTCCCCATATCTCCCCACACCTCCCCATCTCTAGGTGGGGCGTGCCCTTGCTCGGGGTTTATCTCGCCACATCTCCCCATATCTCCCCAGAGATCTCCCCATCTCTAGGTGGGGCGTGCCCTTGCTTGGGGTTTATCTCGCCATATCTCGCCATATCTCCCCACACCTCCCCATCTCTAGGTGGGGCGTGCCCTTGCTTGGGGTTTATCTCGCCATATCTCCCCATATCTCCCTACTCCTCCCCATCTCTAGGTGGGGCGTGCCCTTGCTTGGGGTTTATCTCGCCATATCTCCCCATATCTCCCCAGAGATCTCCCCATCTCTAGGTGGGGCGTGCCCTTGCTTGGGGGAGAGCTCTCCTACCTCCCCATATCTCCCCACACCTCCCCATCTCTAGGTGGGGCGTGCCCTTGCTTGGGGTTTATCTCGCCATATCTCCCCATATCTCCCCAGAGATCTCCCCATCTCTAGGTGGGGCGTGCCCTTGCTTGGGGGAGAGCTCTCCTACCTCCCCATATCTCCCCACACCTCCCCATCTCTAGGTGGGGCGTGCCCTTGCTTGGGGTTTATCTCGCCATATCTCCCCATATCTCCCCAGAGATCTCCCCATCTCTAGGTGGGGCGTGCCCTTGCTTGGGGGAGAGCTCTCCTACCTCCCCATATCTCCCCACACCTCCCCATCTCTAGGTGGGGCGTGCCCTTGCTTGGGGTTTATCTCGCCATATCTCCCCATATCTCCCCACACCTCCCCATCTCTAGGTGGGGCGTGCCCTTGCTTGGGGTTTATCTCGCCATATCTCCCCATATCTCCCCACACCTCCCCACCTCTAGGTGGGGCGTGCCCTTGCTTGGGGTGGTGCCGGAGCTCTCCTACTTGAGCAAGCCAACGCTGGCCGAGCTAGAGAGGGCGCTCGACAGCCTTATCTCCCCCCATCTCCCCCCATCTCTCTCCATCTCTCTCCATCTCTCTCCATCTCTCCTCCATCTCTCTCCCCATCTCTCCCCACCTCTCCCCATCTCCCCCCCCCTCCCCCCATCTCTCTCCATCTCTCCTCCATCTCTCCCCATCTCTCCCCATCTCTCCTCCATCTCTCCTCCATATCTCCCCATATTCCTCCATCTCTCCCCATCTCTCCCCATCTCTCCCCATCTCTCCCCATCTCTCCCCATCTCTCCTCCATATCTGGCCGAGCTGGAAAAGGCGCTCGACGGCGACCTGCTCGCCGGCCACCGCTGCCGCTCACTCCACTACGGCGTCGAGAACTCGTTCCTTGTCACCACCGGCCTGCGCCGCTAGACGCTGAACACGTATTCCTGTCTCCCAACTAGCGCTCGAGAGGACACGTACTCCGCTGTATTCACCCGTATTCCGCTGTATCCGCTGTATCCGCATCCCTCGTCCTCACGCGGTGCTCTGAAGACGCCGCACAATACCGTCTTTCCGGCCCCGAGGCTGGCGTGTTCACAACGCAGCATGCCTGTATCACCCCATATCTCCCCATTCTCCCGCCCCGAGGCTGGCGTGCCCACAGCGCAGCATGCCTGTATCTCCCCATATCTCCCCATATCTCCCGCCCCGAGGCTGGCGTGTTCACAGCGCAGGATGCCGATATCTCCCCATATCTCCCCATATCTCCCGCCCCGAGGCTGGCGTGTTCACAACGCAGGCCTGCGCCGCTTCCTGCGGCGCGCGTTCGAGCAGCGGAGCCCGGGCGAGTGGAGGCGGCCTAATGAACTAACTACCTGATTACCTGGTTTTAATGAACTAATGAATTAAGCCCGAGCGAGTGGAGGCGGCCTAATGAACTAACTAGTTGATTACCTGGTTTTAATGAACTAATGAATTAAGCCCGAGCGAGTGGAGGCGGCCTAATGAACTAACTAGTTGATTACCTGGTTTTAATGAACTAATGAATTAAGCCCGAGCGAGTGGAGGCGGCCTAACTAACTAACGAACCAATAGGTGGATTAATCAATGAGTTCAGCCCGAGTAGGCGGCCGCTCTTTGTGACGCACGTGACGCGCGACGACCTGCTGCTCGGCTACCTGGCACAGCACCAGCGGCTGATTAGCTAATTAGGCTGGTTAATTAGTTAATTAGTTAATTAGGCTACCTGGCACAGCACCAGCGGCTGATGACGGCGCAGAGCGGCGCGGTCGACGGGCCGCGCGACTGGGCGGGCGCGATGGTGCTCAGCACAGGCGCCTCCAAGGGCATATCTCCCCATATCTCCCCATCTCTCCCCATCTCTCCTCGTATCTCCCCATCTCTCCCCATCTCTCCCCATCTCTCCCCACATCTCGCGTGCACAGGCGCCTCCAAGGGCTTCCCTGTATCTCCCCATATCTCCCCATCTCTCCCCAAACCTCCCCACACCTCGCGTGCACAGGCGCCTCCAAGGGCTTCCCTGTATCTCCCCATCTCTCCCCATCTCTCCCCATCTCTCCCCATCTCTCCCATATCTCGCGTGCACAGGCGCCTCCAAGGGCTTCCCGGACAAGGAGGCCTTCCCCGACGACACGGAGCCGCTGACGTACCTCACCCAGATGGCGAAGGACTCGAATGCGCCGGTCCTCATCACGCGCTACGGCACCCTCGACGCGCTCCACATCATCGAGAGCTACACCGCGAAGCACTCGATCCACGACACGGCCCGCGTGAGCGCGGCGGTCGCGCACTATGAGCCAAACATCGACTTTGACGCGCTGCTCCAAGGCTGATACATCCCTCCGTTTAATTATTTGTTTAAGCAGTCGTTAGCCTGTCGTTAGCGTTTCATTCTTCATAGCATGTAAGGTAAGGTAAGAGGTACGTCGGTACGGGGCGGAGCGGACCGTGAGTTGAGGAAATCGAGGGACGCGACCCACTTCGCCACAGACGGTCCCGCGGCCGCCTCGCCGCTAAGACGGCGACACGGCCGCAGCTCGTGTGCGTGTCGCCGTCTTTGTCCGGAGTGAAAAGTCCAACGCGCTCGTCGGTGACGGTGTCCCTCAACCTGCGCCGCGCTCGGCGAACCTCGACAGCGCTTTCGGTGGCATGCAGCTCTTTGCGACAGAAGCCTGGAGAGCAGCGCTCCTCTGCTGCTCACACACTCTGCACAGTTGACACAGCCTACTGTGCGGCTGCCACAGCTGTGACAGCGATGGGCTCGCCCTCACTGGCCCTCAGTCACTTGTGCTGCGGCTTGTGTGAGCGACACTGCTCGGCGACTGCCGGCACACTGTGAGACCATGGGTGTGAGGTCAAACCACGCTACCAGCGCTTGGTCACATCGGCCCCGAGGTCAGATCCTTCTACTCTGTTGATGACAAGACTTGTCTACTGGCTGGAGCCGAGCAGGAGGGCCCAGCGCACAACCCCTGGTCAACTCAGGGTCCACACCCTCTAGAGCCGTACGTAAGGCCTCTTCTCCGGACACACACACACACAGGTGGTTGGGGCATAGTATGAAGAGGTGGCCGAGAGTTTTAAAATTTGCCCCTAACGCGTCCACCCTCCGTCCAATCGAGCCGTCCCCTCTTTTACATACATAAATTGTGGGAAAGGCTAAAGCGATACTTTTCGAACGAGGTCGAGGAGATCGCGCCGCGCGGTCACATGGCGGACGTCGGCGGATGACATATGGGGACCATGTGGAAGACGGCTAGTGCTAGTCCCCCATCGTGAGGAAGACCCCGGCTCGTAGTCGCCAACCACACCCACAAAGAACCCTGCCGACAAAGATCGCACGGGCGGGGACCTGTTTATTTTTCATTGGGAAAAACAAAAATGCGGGCGGGGAAAACAAAAAAACAAAAATGGTGTTTCCTATCACGAAGTCACAAAGTCACTTGATGCGCTCGAGTTGCACGTCAAACAGCAGTGACGCATCCCGGTTCGGGTTCTTGACGATCGACTCCAGCGACCTCAGATCCTGGAAGCTCTCGGGCGTAGGCCCGAGGCTCATATCCGCGTCGTAGCCCAGGCTGGCCGGTATCACCGCTCGCCTGTACCCGCCCTTGGACATGCCGAGAACAGCCGCCTCGAGCCCGGGGATCACCGTGGCCGACCCTAGCTTGAAGACGAACGGCTCGCTGATGGCCAGACCGGACGTCTTGGCGGCGGCGTCCTGTGTGCTGATGAACTTCTTCCCGTTGAGGTTGAGGCAGCGACCCGAGTACTGAACAAACACAGTGTCGCCGATCTTGGCCGCTGGGCCCGTCCCGGCCCGCACCTCCTTCACCTTCACGCCGCTTGCAAGTGACGTGTAGTCCGCGCCGGCGTTCAGCGTGGATACGGCGGTGAGAGTCGGGTCGGAGTTGGCTATCGCACCCAGCGGCCGCACCGTCACGGCAGCCGCGGCCGCTGAACGGATGACCAGGCGACGGGAGGCGTGGCCAGCAGCGGGGAGGAGGAGGATCGCCGCGCGAAGGAGACTCCCCATGTCAGTGCCTGCACTCGCTGCAACTCCGAGCTCAAAAAAAAATTAACGTGCGTCATACTCGGCACGGGACTGGCGCGCACTGGCACAAGAATCTTGCAACACAAGCCTCTCTCACAGCACGCTGGCACGACAAGGGCGCGGACTGGCGCGGACTGGCACACACACCGGCTCACCACCGGAGCCGCCTAGCGACTCCGTTAAGAACGGCAATGCACTCCGCACCATGCACAATGCCGCTCTCCCCGCACGCTAGCTCGTTCACCGTCTGCCACGCCACAGCGGTGTGGAGAGAACGACAGACAAACGCTGCATTTGCAGGCCGTGCCAGTTCTTGGTGAGTTCTTGGTTGTCCATGTGACCTCGTGCTGAGCAAGGGAAAAAAGCAAAAACCCAAGAGAGAGAAGAATATAAACCCAGCGTGACGTCCCTGCTTTATAAATAACAAAAAAAGCAAAAGCAATCGCGATCTCGTCGCCAGGCCCTCTGCCTTTGCCCTCTCGTATTGCTCCCTCTGCTCTCGTATTGCTCCCTTTGTCCTCTCGTCGCCGCAATGGAGGCCCTCACGCCCACGCCGAAGCCAACACGCTTTACTTTCGTCAAGCTCATTGGCCTTCAGAGCCGACAGGACCTCAACGGTACTCACGGATTTTGCATCGCCGAGGACCCAGCTACCAATCGGTGCATCGTGCGACGAGTGACAGGCGAGACAGTCAAGGTGAAGTTTTCCAACCTCACCTTGGCGTCGCCGCCTGCCAACCCAGCGTTTGGATCGCTCGAGCGCGTGTCACTGCCTACTCGCGCGCGCACGAACGCGCTGGCTGGCGATGCGCTGCGAATGTACGAGCTGATTTTCACTGGCGACCACCTGGACTTCGATGTGAGCTGCCCCACGAATAGTGCGGGCGCCTTTGTACTCGAGGTCCGCGTCCTTCCGGCGGCAGGCCTTTCTGGAACCGTTGGTCAGCTGACATGGGGCGTCGCTGTGTTGCCATGCTTTGAGTACAGCGCCATGCTTCAAGCGGTTGCAAAGGATGAAAGCTACCTCCGCCACGTGTCTGATGACGATAAGCTTGCGCGTGCCTTGCTCTTGCGCGTGATGCACTTGTTTCTCCGCTCTCTGACGACCTCCGAGATTACCGACGACATGATCTTTTCCATTGAACGCGAGCTCATCTCGCAGTATCGCGACTTGAAGATGTGGGTTGAGCTCGTGGACTTTTACACGTGCGCTCTCGACGCGTCGCTCGCGGGTGCACGAAACGGTCCCAAGGTGGCTTCTCTGCAGCCTGGCTTTGTCGGCGTCGCCGCTCGCTGCGAGCTTGAAACGGCCCTCGCCGAGGCGCTCGAGGCATGCGGCCGTTTTGAGGAAGCAGCTGCATTATACGAAGAGGCTGCTCGTGTGCTCATCGCCGCGGGGGGGGGCAAGCAGGTGTCTGTCTACCTTGTCAACGCGGGGCTCGCGTACAAGCGCGCCTGCCGCTGGGCTACATCGGAGACGCTCTACGTGGAAGCCGTCAGGACGGCGATGAAAGACAAGTTAGATCTTCAGCATTGCAGCAGCGGCCTCGCGAATCTCGTCTGCTTGTATTCAGCGCAGAGGACCGACTTGCAGAAGCAGACAGGCAAAGGCCTCTGTTGGGACGACGCGATCGCCGACCTCTCTCGCGTCGAGACGAGCCTCATGTCCCTACTGGGCGTCGCTGAGGTCGACACGACCTTTATTGACTCGTACGGCGCGGCAACGACTACAGCCTTGCTGCTACCTGCCTTTCAGAAGAAGAAGCTCGCCGTGAAAACTCTCTTCCGGCTAACGCAAGCACCCGACGTGGCCTCCTTTCGAGACATATTGCGATCGTGCGCGGACCCGAACAAGCTTGCCCACTCCGTGTCACCATGCCAGGAATCTGCGGAGCAAACTGCCAAGAGGGAGCGATCTTTGGCGAGAGTCACAGCGCAGCTGAGTGACTACGGCACCGAGCGCATTCAAGCTTTAAAGGTATGCGCGGAGTGCGGCACCAAGTGGAACGGAAATCCGGCGGACCAATTGAAGCGATGCTCGCGGTGTCACATGGTTGCCTACTGTAGCGCAGAGTGCCAGCGCGCGCACTGGAAGAAGACGCACAAGCACGAGTGCTCACAGCTCGCTACCAGCAGAAATGCGATGAGTTCGGGGAGCATTGAGGAAATCATCGATAAGATGCTTCGCCACGAAGAGAGCATGAAGGGTGAACCGCAAGAAGACCCGTGAACCGCAAGACCCGTGTTCTGCCACGGCTGGCCCGCCCGCCCTGTTGTCAAGCGTTGTGCTGTAGACGGGTGTGGGTGTGGGTTGTCGCTGACTGGGGGGAGTGGGGACTGACCGAGCGGCTCTACATAGAGACTTTGTTAGATGTTGGCGATTCACGTACCACACCCACACGCAGACGAGAAGAGAAGAGAAGTAGACGTCGATTTTCTTCTTCTAGAAGAATTTTGAGCTCGCCTCAAAAAGAATTATGCCGAGCGTGTGTTTCGTATCAAGAATACTCACTCACATCTCACTCACACGACACACGTACGCCGAGCTTCTTATACGTATTATATGTGTCCAGCTAATAGGATTTGCCGGTATCGATGACATCGAGGCGCGCTCGAAAAGTTAACTTGCCCCTGCTGCGACAGCAGCTACGCAGCTCACGTTACTGCGAAAAGAATTTTGTTGGGGAGCCACGTGGCAAAACTCCGCCGCATCGCGCGTCCGTCGCCCGTCATGGCCGTCTCCACGTGGCTGCCGGACGTGAGAGCGGTGAGCGACGCCGCAGGGAGTCGGGCCAGTGCGTGCCTCGACAAGCAGCGGCGTCACCGCCCGCCTCGCGCCGCCACGGATCCCACGCCCATCCAGGCGGAGTGACCCGCCGCCACCCCGCCCCCGACTGCAACGCCCGGCCGGGCTGTGACCAATCTTCTCTCTCCCTGCTCCTACTGCCACTGCGCCACCCGCCCCGGCCTCGCGCGCCGCAGGTGGTCTATGGCGCGACTCTGCTCGGGCATGACGCAGTCGCCACTCAGGCACAATCCTCGCCCCCGCCTCTTAAGCCAAGCACCAACGGGCGCTGATTACCCGCAGCAGCGTTGACCGTCAGGCGGCCGCCATTGAAGCTCAGCTCGAGTCGCTCGGTGCTATCGGGCTGCTGCGGGCGACGGGCGTGACGGTGCACCTCGTGCTAAGCCACGCAACCTCTGCGTACATGCGCGGCTTCTACTCGCCGGCCAAGGCCTCCGTGGCGGCAAACAGCGCGCTCGTGCAGGGCCTCTTGCTGGCGATACCGATGCGCGTGCATTCCTTGATTGCAGGTGGGCTCCAATCAGACGGGTAGCGACGCCATGAGCCGCTTGTCGCGAGCAGCCGCCCGCCTGTCTGGATCGACGGCGGTCGTGCACCGGCGGGTGGGTGAGAGCGTCTTGGCGCTCCTCCGTCGAGCAACTTGCACGCCGCTCTCAGGGTGGACGGCGTTGCTATAGGGAGGAACTTATTCGAGTGGCCAGCAGTGCACCTATTATGGCGGCTCGCGTGCGCCCAGCCGCACCATCTCTTTCTCTACATGCACAACAAGGGCGCGACGCGGCATAAACACCCCGGCGTGCGCGCGCGCATCGCCGCCGACATCGGGCAAGTCGGCCTCTGAGCTATGCACACACGCTAGGTACGCGCCGGACGCTGGAAGAGATGGTGCTCTTTCAGGAGGTGGTGGCCGGATGGCGGGCGGTGCAGGCTGTAGATGCATACGGGTGAGGGTGGGCACAAGGAGAGCCACATCGCTGACGCGCAGCTTGACTTGAGAGGTGTCCGGCGCAAGGTGCGCCGCCTATTCGAGCTGATGCCCGAGGTGCAGCACGCTGGGCTGGTCCCCGCCACGGACGGCTGGGAGTGGTATAACTTCTTCTGGACGCGAGGCGCTTACGCGAGGCGCGCGGCAGGAGAGCCTCCTAGCCGCACATGACTGAATGCTGACCCCGGCGCAAAGGTCGACAGGACGCGCGCGCCGCCAAACGTCACGTCGAATCGTTACCACTACGAGTCATGGCTCGGCCGAAGGGCGGCGCGGCCGGCGCTGGAGTGCGCCGCGCACGACACGGCGGAGCTCGCCGCGCGATCGACGGGCGGAGGCGGAGGGTCGGCCGTGGCGGCGGCGGACGCTGGGCTGGCAACGGCACGGCTGGCGCCGCGCGTGGCGGCGGCAACGCCCGGTTGGAGCGGGGCCTACACATATGACGGATGTACCGCCAGCCTGTGCCTCGCGGACTGCGAGGTTGATCGCTGCGCGACAGCGCAGGCTGCAAACAAGCAGCTGGCGGCCATGACGAGGGAGCTTCGCGAGAAATATGAGTCAGCGGTGCAGAACGGGAGCAGCCGCTCGGCCGGAGGCTCGGGCAAGAGCAGCGCAGAGCAGATGGCGGTGCCGCTTGGGCACACGCGAGAGATGGTCAGAGCTCTTCTCTAGGAAACAGCGGCGGTCCCAAAAAACTCGTTTACGCCTCTTCTGCATCAGTGGAGGGGGGGTCTCGCATCTTCACAAAACCACAACGTGTCGCACCACTCTCTCGCTTCATGGGAGTGGTCAGGCGCCCACTGTCGACTCTGCCGCACGGCCCCTGGAGGTGTCGCCTTGCGCGTACTCCCGCACGGCTGGCAGGAATTCGAGAATCGCCGCGGCCACCGCCTCGGGCGCGTCGTCCTGCGGGCAGTGCCCTCCCGCCTCGAGGCGGCACACCTTCACCCCAGGCCGGAGCCGCTCGAAGGCGTCGGCGCGCTCACTGGCGCGCGCCGGGCCCGAGACCTTGTCGTTCATGCCCTGAGGCACCAGCACCGGCCCGCCGAAGCCGCCCGCTTCGCCGTCGAGCACCTCGTTCAGCGGCCGGTTTGTGGCGAGCTTCTGGCCAGAGCCGATCACGTTTGCCGCGCCCGGGGAGCACGCCCCTTGCGTGATGGCGAACGCGAGCGCCTCGTCCGCGTTGGCCGGGCGGTCGCCGTAGATGCCGTCGAGGAGCGCGGGGACGCGCGGGAAGAGGGCGGCGACGAGGGCGGCGCCGAACGCGTCCAGGGCGGGCTGGCCGAAGAGCGGGACGGGGGCGAACGGCGCCGCGTGCTCGCCGCGCAGCGTCGCGTCGCGCACCAGCATGCGTGGCGCCGCGTACTCTGCCGGCTCCTCGAGCACGCCGGCCGTGTTGCAGAGGATCAGACCTAATCTCGCGTGATCTCGCGTGATCTCGCGCCATCTCGCCGCAGAGGATCAGACCCTTGGCATATGGGGAGATATGGGGAGATATGGGGAGATATGGGGAGATATGGGGAGATGTGGGGAGATATGGGGAGATATGGGGAGATGTGGGGAGATATGGGGAGATGGCGGGTCAGGTACTGCCCACCCCACCTAGAGAGGGGAGAGACGGGGAGATATGGGGAGATGTGGGGAGATACGGGGAGATATGGGGAGATGTGGAGAGATGGCGGGTCAGGCACTGCCCGCCCCACCTAGAGATGGGAGATATGGGGAGATATGGGGAGATGGCGGGTCAGGTACTGCCCACCCCACCTAGAGAGGGGAGAGACGGGGAGATATGGGGAGATGTGGGGAGATACGGGGAGATATGGGGAGATGTGGGGAGATGGCGGGTCAGGTACTGCCCGCCCCACCTAGAGATGGGAGATATGGGGATATGGGGAGATGTGGGGAGATGTGGGGAGATATGGGGAGATGGCGGGTCAGGCACTGCCCGCCCCACCTAGAGAAGGACCACCAGCCAGCAAGACTCAAGCGTGACTGCGGGTAGCTCTGTCTCTCCCCATATCTCCCCGTACCCCCCCACATCCCCCCATCTCTCAAGCGCGACTGAGTAGCGGGTAGCTCCACGCTGGGGAGTCGGACCGCCGCAAGCGGCGTGGCGGCGTGCTGCACTGGCATTGTCTCCGGGTCACACCTCGCTCCCTCGGCGATGGCTCGGCGATGTCTCGGCTAGATCTCGCCCAACCTCCAGTACGCCAGCTCGTCGGGACGTGCGCGCGCGTCCCCGCGCTGCGCCCTCTCCGCCACGGCCGTGCCCGCCTCCCCCGCCTCCCGTAGAGCGAGCGAGCGGCGGGCGAGGAGCGTGAACCACTCCCGCCACTCGGCAACGTCTGCGAGCGCGCCAAGCCGCGACCGGCCCCAGAGCTGCGCGTCGTCGGGCGGCGCCTGATGGGGACAATTCGTCGCGACTGGAGGAATTACGGCTCTCTGATGCCCAATGCGTGCACGCGTCCCTCTCTGTATGTGTGGGTTCGTGTGTGTGCGGGGGCCCTCCTTGTCTCTGCCCAGACAGTGTGTGAGGTAGCACCTACCTACCTACCTCCAACTCGACAGGTACCTCCCCTACGAGCGTTGAGAGGTACCGAACACCTGCCTCTCTACCTACCTACCGGATGAACTGATCACCGGCCCTAGAGTCGCGCCTCGTCGGAGTTCGGCGCCGGAGGGGCGAGTTGTGATCGGATCCAGCCCACTCTGATTCCGGCTGTCTCTCGGCTGTCTCTCGGCTGTCTCTCGGCTCTCTCTCGGCTCTCTCTCGGCTGTCTCTCGGCTGTCTCTCGGCTGTCTCTCTCGGCTGTACCTCGGCTGTACCTCGGCTCTACCTCGGCTCTACCTCGGCTCTACCTCGGCAATGTCTCGGCAATGTCTCGGCGATGTCTCGGCTAGCTCTCGGCGCCTCGCCAGCCGCGCGGCTATACCCCGGCTCGCCCTCGCGCGCCGCCGCCCTCACCTCTCGCGCAGACACCGCCCCGACGGCGAGCGCCGGGCCAATCGCGCGCGTCGCAGCCTAATCATAAGAAGGGTCCGAGAAGGGTCCGAGAAGGCTCGAGAAGGTTCCAAGGCCCACCGCGCGCGTCGCAGCCTCCCGCAGCGCGAAGACGCGAGAAGCGGGGCCGCCTGCCAGCGTAGCGACGGGGGAGATATCTGGGGAGATACGGGGAGATACGGGCCCGCCTGCTACGAGGCGCGGCGAGCGAGGGAGGGAGAGAGGGAGAGGCAGCAGCCCAAGCCCCTTGGGCCCACCCCTTCCTCTCGCCTGGCGTTATGGGTGAGGTGTGGTTGCTTGCTTCGAAGCGTCGCTCCCCACTACTGCCGCTACTACTACTACTACTACTACTACTACTACCTGCCAGCCGCTTATGCCCCGTGGCTACTACCACTGCTACTACTACTACTACTACTACTACCACTACTACTACTACTACTACCACTACTACCACTACTGCCTGCTACTACTACTACTACTACCACTACTGCTGCTGCTGCCTGCCAGCAGCCGCTCGTGCCCCGCGCAATGGAGCGACGGAGAGCCGCCGCCCGACGGCGGGCACGCGCGCGAAAAAGTGGCGTCGGCAAACGCGGCGGCGCCGTCGACGACGTACGTCCGCAGCGCCGCGCTCGCCGCGCCGCGCCCGCACATGGCGAGGGCGACCTCCTCAAACGGCTGCTCAGTGGAGGCGGCGCTGCCGCGCGCCGCAGCGTCACGCACCGCCGGCGCCGCCGCCACCGCCGCCTCGGCGATCCACGCCTCCACACCCGGGAGGCCCTCCGAAGTAGGGCACCTGCAAGAAGGTTCCGAGACGGCTCCGAGACGGTTCGAGAAGGCTCCAAGGCCCTCCGAAGTAGGGCACGGCTCCAGCGGCGTCAGCGCCTAAGGAATCGATTCGCCACGTGACTGGCCGTCCGAAGTAGGGCTCGCCTCCAGCGGCGCCAGCGCCTTGGGCGCGCCCGCCGCCGCCACCAGCGTACACGCACGCGCGGCAGAGGCGTACTCGGGAAAGGTTGGCGGCAGGCTTGCGGCGGCGGCGCCGCTCCACGGACATCCGCTCCGCAGCGCTCCGTCCCACCGGCGCAGAGCAACACCTGGTAGCCAATTTGACTACTTGCGTACCTCTCCCTCCTCATTCCTCTCGCCGCTGGCGGTGCAGAGGTCGACGCCCGAGTCTGCGAGCGCAGCGCAGGCGGCGCGCTGGCTGACCCGCATCGGTGCCTCGACGTCGTCGGCGACCACGTGACAGGCCGTGGCGCCTGCAGGAAGAGGGGTCGGACCAGGTCTCATGACACACTGTGCTCGTGTGTAGCGCCGCGACGTGCGGTGCCTAGTCGATGCACAGCCAAGGCGTCACTTTGTCGCGGCCCTTGTGCATCGTTGGCCCGACTGGCAGGCCGTGGCGCCGCACTCTTGCGCCACCTGCGGCAGCACGGCGGACGCGCCGCCGCGGCGGACCACGAGCGTCACGCCGTACTCCTCGCTCAGCGCAGCCTCGAGGCTCGAGAGGGCCCGGTGCAGCCGGCGCAGGCGCGGAGGCGGGTACGAGAGATGGACGGCCGGGTCGAGCACGAAGACGGGCACCACGGCACCGGCGGCGCTGGCCGCCTCGAAGCCGCCGTGGTCGCTCAGTCTGAGGTCCTCGGCGCCGGTGAGCCAGACAAGCTGTGCACCGGCCCCGTCCGCAGCAGCTGCAGCAGAGGACCTCTGCCGCAAAGGATGGTGCTGTACGGCGTGGATGAACGGCCGCACAGCCACTAGAGCACGCGACGGGGCGAGGAGGAGGAAGGAGGAGAGCCAGTTCGCCAAGCGCGGACGAGGGCGAACGAGGTGTGGCGGTGTGACCATATGACCATGAAGCCGATACAATTGTCCCGGGGTACGTAGGATTCGGTACTTCAGCTTGGTATGGTACATTAAATGGCTGGGGGACCACCCATTCGCCTTCCCATCAATCAATCAATCAATCAATCAATCAATCAATCAATCACCCATACCGCGTTGGTGTCCAGTCCGAGCCTGGCTGTTCTTCACCTTTCTACCTCCCTAACTGTGAGTGTGTTGAGTGTGTGTCTCACACACTCACTCACACTCACACTCACACTCGAGGGGGTATCAATTTGTAGGGAAGAATTTTGATACCCGTCAAGACGCCTGTTGGGGCTGCTTCGTAACGAAGCCGTCTTCTCCCCCAGCAGGTACACACTAGACAGATAGGTACTGGCGACGCGCTCAGACTGACGTCAGCTCTGCTTCTGTCTAGGGTACGCTATCTCACCGTCTTATCCTACCAACCAGCACGATCTGGGGGCGGGTTACAGCGTCTGGGGGCGGGCTACATGCGCTCGCGGGGCTGCCCGACGGGGCTGGCCTCGTGCCGATGGACCCAGCCGAGGTGCCCAACCATGGAAGCCAACCTGCACAATGAGGAGGCGACATAGGTGAATGGTGTGTGCACAGACAGAGGATTCATTGATGCTACCTTCATTGAGATGTTTGTTAGTCTAAAATCCAGAATCCCATCTTTCCAGCCAGTCCCATAAAGTGGGCCGTGTCTCTCCCCTCTGGACCCGCCGACATCCCTCTCCCTCCCCGCATCTTCCGTGCCGCCTTCCCTTCCCCTAATATTGACTTTGCTGAGCTCTGATGCCGAGGTCCTACTCAGATCCTCTCTGTGTGTGATCATCATTGCTCCGCTCGTGTGGGACAGCTCCCAGGAGAGGTGCTGGCTTGTTCGTGGGCGTGGGAGGTGTGTGGGGATGACGCGGAGGTGCGGGCTGAAGCGGGCATATGCGAGTTTAGGGCCTTATTCTGATATCAAATTGATCATGCATGGTGGTGAGAAGGTTTGCACGAAGGCCACCTTTAAGTGGACTTGGAGCACTTGTTCTCATCCGCAGTATGTTGGAGCCTCCCGCTGGACCACCAACTTAGTGTGTCTCTTTGCGGATGAAATTCCTCATAGGTGGATCCGCACGCCACAGCACTGGACCTCTGAACTGAGGACCTCGCCCACACTGAGGACCTCTGTCTTTGCACTGAGGAGACCTGTGTGATCAGTTGTATCTCTGCCCGTGTGTGGGAGAGCTCCACGCAGGAGAGGTGCTGAGCTGGTTTCGCGGGCGTGGGGAGGGGCGCGCGCGCGTTGACGAGTGGTGCGGGCTGGAGCTCCGGCATTCCGTGTTCAGGTCTTGTATATCAAGTACAACTGAACATGAAATGGTGAGATGTGAGATGTGTGCTTCTGTAGTGCACACTGCAAGCATGTTTTGCAACAGTCATCCCGATTCGCACCTCGCTCGCAGCGAGATTTGTTTTTCTTTTTATCTGAAGGAAGCGCAGAGCCGACGCTCCTGCTGCCGCTCGCCGCCGACATCCGCGCAAAGGAGGTCCGCCTCGGCCTAGCCTCGCCGCCCTTCCCTCTCGTGTCCTCTTCCGCCTGCTATCACCCTGCTCCTGCCACTCGTGCTCCTGCTCCTCCGTCTCTCCCTCTCCTCGACTCGCCTCCTCGCGCCGGCGCACACCTCGCCAGCGCACACGCCTCTTCACTCCGCAGGTCCGGCTCGACCTCACCTCGCAGACGGTCAAGGTGGCGGTGCACGGCGAATCACCTCGCGGCGGCGCGATGAAAGTGCGAATGCTTCTTGCGCTCACGGCGCTGCCACGCTCCGTGGCGACGACGCCACACCCTCTCTTTGCGTGGCTCGCAACGTGCGGCACTGAAGAAAGCATTCCCATTGAGCTTCGGGCGTCGTGCTGCGGCGATGGAATCGGAGCGTTCCTTACACGGCCAATGCAAGCCGGCGAAGTGGTCTTTGCCATACCTGCCTCATCATTCATCTCGCTGAGCACCGCGCTAAACCACCCTACGCTCGGAGCAGCGTTCCAGCAGCTTTGGGACTCGTCGAGCGACGGCGGCGTGGCATTGCTCGCTGGATTGGTGGCGCACCTTCAGCTGAACGGCGGAGAGCCGCATGCCTACCTGAGCATGCTGCCCAGCAGCCTGGCGACGCAAAACTCTGTGCTCTGGTGGACGGACGACGAGGTCGCGCTGCTCGCCGGCACGAGCGCGCACGACGAGGCGATCAGCCTTCGTGCGGAGGCCGACGAAGCCATCGACTTGCTGAAAAACACCGCGCTGTCAGCCGACGTGGCTTTGCACGGCGAGGCCGCCGTGGCCGATGCCATGCGCGCCGCGCTCGTCGGCGTGCTCAGCCGCGCGTACGCGGTGCTCGGCGAGGGCGGCCGTCCCTGCAAGACTCTCGTCCCTCTGCTGGACGCGATCAATCACCATTCCGCCGCACCTACCATTGACTACTTGTTTACGGGCGCGCCGGGCGATGAGGGCGGCGGCGCGGGTGCGGGGCTGCTGATTGCGCGCTCGCTGTGCGATCAGCCCGCCGGTGCGGAGCTTCTCGTGTCTTATGGCGAGCAACCCGACTTGCTCTTCGGCCTTCACTATGGCTTCGTCCCGCCGCCAGACTACGAGGCGCGTACGCTGGCAGAGGAGGTCGAAGCGGTGCGCGACGAGCTTCTCGCGGAGGCTGCGGCGGCTGTGCGTGAGTCGCCGCTAGGGGCCTCTGAAGGAAGGGGTGCAAATGCTGATGCGCTGCGCGCGGCGGCGTTCATGCGGCTCGAGGCGATCAAGCGAGGCGCGGAGCGCGCGCGCGACACCGCTGGCGGGCGCTCCGTGCGCGCATGCTCTGCGTCGCTGGCGCTGGCGCTACGCCAGTCGGAGAAGCGAGTGCTGCAGCACGGCGCTCTAATGGCGGCGAGGAGACTTGGACGCGAAGGCCGATTTCTCTTCGTTGATTTGTACTAGTTTAGGAGTTGTACAAGATCACACGCAGTGGGAGCTGGGACGTGGGACCCCGCCGTTTGGTGCTAAACTGTAGGTGGAGCTCTCTAAACTACACGACAGTAAGAAACTCAGTAACTCTTACAGTGACTTTGTGTTAGAAACCGCCGTTTCTGGCCAGCCAGCCAGGGTTTCGAGAGCGCCCGCTTCGGCTTAGTGGTAAAAAAGTAAGAAACCCGCGGGGCTGGTTTCTTACCGAGTACGGTACCGTCGGTAGGGTGCACACACACAGGACCCAGAAGAAAATAGCTTTCCGGCTCAACAAGGGACGCACGAGGCAAATCTGATGTTGGAGGGTTCCAATAGGAGCGAGGCCTCTTCCGTTGGGGGACCGAGTGACTAGGAAACGAGGGTTCCCCATTGTGTCCCGCTCCAGCGCTAGTGCTAGTCCCCCATCGGGAGGACGACCCCGGCTAGTCGCCGACCACACCCACAAAGAACCCTGCACAAAGATCGCACGGGCGGGGGCCTGTTCCTTTTTACCCATCTCACAGTAGAGGTGTCCGTTTTTATTTATCCCGCTCCAGCGCGAGCGTGACACTGCACTTGGCGCCGAGCGCCCGCGGCTCAGACCTTGTGCAAGCCGACCCTCGGTGGAAGCACCGGTCCGGACCGATGGCGCTCGGTGTGGAGCAAGCAAGACACACCCACCCCCCATCGGCGCGCGCCCGACCTTTGAACGGCCGCCAGGAGCACCAAGAGGACTCCTCATGGCTGCTTCCAAGGGGGCTTCGACCGGCTTTGGCTGGGGGGGCGGGTTGTCCCGGTTGCGGACGCCTTCTGCAGCCCCCTGGGATGGGGACAGCACCCCAAAACTGCCCCCTCGGCGGCATACAGCACTGCCAGCCAGCCTCTTCCTCCTCCTCAAGGGCTGTACTATAGGCCATATATTGCGCCGCCTCGTCCTAGCTCCTACTGGCAGCCGGGCGGGCGCGCGCCGCGCGCGCGCCTCGGCGCGCGCACGGCTCCTGGGCTCCGTTTACCTCTACCTCCGGCGGTCTGAGACAGGTTTACCTTTACCTGAGGCCCCCCAGGCCAGCCCTACCTCTACCTGCGCCCCCGCCCTCCGGGCCGATTAGCTCCGGCTACCTTACCTGACCTGCGGCCCCTCCGAAAAGCCGACCACGAAGAATGGGCCGACTTAGGGTTAGAGTTTTGGTGGGCGGCACAGTCAAATTGCGTGATACTTTATCCTTCGCGCGCGCCGCGCGCACCGCCAGAGCAACATTGCGCCCACCAACCCCGCCGCCGCCAGCAACCGTGGCGGCGCGCGGCGCACCGCATGCGCAAAGTGCTGCGCGCGCACACCGAGGGGTCCGTTGAGCGGCACGACCACGCGCCAATTCTGCACGAGCAGCATCTCGCGGAAGATCGCCTGTCGAGACGTGCGGCTGTGAAGACGCGTCCTCACCTGCGTGGCGGCCTGCTCCTGCGGGACAAGGGCCCGCTCGACGAGCGGCAGCGCGCGGGAGGCGAGGAAGGCCGGGTACATGAAGTAGTGCGACGCGCCGTCGGCGGCGGCGAAGAGCAAGTTCCACTGCGTGTGCATTGGGAGCAGCTCCGGCAGCGGCGCAGACTCGTTGGCCCAAGGGCCCAGCCGCCCGCCGTGCCACTCGAGCAGCGCGACCGAGAGGAAGGGGTCGCCCTGCCGGAAGGTCCATGGCGTGCACACGGACTTGCCTGCGCGGTCCCACACGTAGCCGGGATACCCGCCCGCCTCCTCGCGCGCCGCGTCGAGCGTGCAGATGATCCTCGAGCGCCCGCCCGGAAGCCGGTCGATGCGCTTCAGCAGCAGCGTCTCTAGCTTGTCCAGGTCGACGATGGGTATCGAGGACGGCCAGCGCCACGAGTGGCCCGCCTGCGGCCACTTGAGCGGTAGCTGCTCGCCGAACTTGTCTCGCGGCAGCAGCTTGTGCAGCCCGAGCTCCTCGGCGGTCCCGGCGACAAAGTACGCCCGCCGCAGCAGAGACATGTGCGCGTGGTGCTTCATGCGAACCAGCTGGCCAGACGACGGCATCTCGCCCTCATACCAGTGCACGTGCTTCCCGTCCGTCGGTACCCAGTAGTAGTTTTCGTACGTGGACTGGTGCGACGGGACCAGCGAGAGGTGGTCCTCCACCAGCACGGCGTACGAGAGCGGCCGAGGCGGCGCAGACCGCGCCACTGCCTCCGCCGCCTCCGCCGCCTCCGCCGTCGGCACCGTCTCCACCGTCGCCATCGGAACCGGAGCTTCCTCAAAGCCGACGCCGACCTCCAAGTACCACGCGAGCGGCGGGGAGCCCGCCGCACGTGCGTCGTTCACCTCGCCCTCCATGTCGAGCGCGAACTCGCGAAGCGGGTGGTAGTACCCGCGCGGCAAAGTCTCGGCGTAGCAGCGGGGAGCGCCATCACCTCCTCTCCCTCCGCTGCCACCTCCGCCGCCGCCGCCGCTGCCTCCGCCGCCGCCGCCGCCGCCGCCGCCGCCGCCGCCGCCTTCGCCCCTGTCTCTGTCGCCCTGCCGGATGTGGCACGGGTCCCACTCCCCGTGGCTCTCCATCACATAGTTCGGGACGTACGAGGAGAAGCCCTGAACCTCGCGCGCCCTCGCAAGCCACTGCTGCCAGCTCGCGCCCGTCATTGGCCACTGGTAGCGGAGCCACGGCTTGGATGGGACGAGGTGCAGGTGGTGCATGTGCAGCGGCGGATAGCCGAGCACGCCGCCGTCCTCTGCTCGCACGCCGACGACATAGTGCGAGTGCAGCGCGAGAGTGCGGCCGCCCTCGAGGCGGCGCGAGAGGTTGAGCGCGTCGTGCGCCGCAAACTGCCACCAGTCGTACCCGCCCGTTGAATTGAACGGCCCGACGCGAAGGATGGCCCACGTCGCGCCGCCGTCCGCCACCGCCTCGCAGAGCGCTCCCTGCGGCTCGCGATCGCTGGTGCGAGGCTGGAGCCCGAGCGCCCAGCCGCTGCCGGGCTGGTACTTGCGATGGTTGTGTGGCGTGAGATCGACGCCGTCGAAGCGGTCGTAGGTGTCCGTGTCGGTGTAGTGAGAGACGGTGAGCGATGGGAAGGCGGAGCGGAGAGGCTCGTAGCGGAAGCGGCAGCGTGAGTGCAGCTCGTGGATCTCAGTGGCGTAGAGCTCCGAGGCGGGAGACCCGCGAGGTGTGCCGTAATTGCCAAAGTCCATCGCAAAGCTGAACAGTTTTGTTTAACACACACACACGCGCGCGCGCAGGTTGAGCCGAACCATGGCGTTTTGGCGCGAGCTGCAGAAGTGGGGGGCCATGAAAAACACATGAAACAAAAAAACTGCGCTTTAGGGCTCTCTTGCCCGCAACCCGATGCCAATCATCCGGCCCGCTGGGTGCGCTTCTGAGCTCCCCGGCCCTGGATGTGCGGTTGATGACTGCACTCCAAGTGCTCCAAGATCGCTGCCAGGGGCGCCTACTAACCTCGCTTGCGAGGGGCGTGTGTGTGGCATGTCTGAACGGACTCGTGAGGGGCGCCTGCCTACCTCGCTTCGTCGAAGCGGCGCTTAGTACCCACACCCACCCCGCCGCATTCGTCGCCGGCGCGCGACACGTTCCCGTCGGCCGGACTGTCCTCGCCGAGTGCGTGCCGCTGAGGCGGGACGCACTCAGGGACAGTGCCGGCGGGACGCGGCTCGAGAGGCGGCTCCCGCGGAGGCACGGCTGGCACCCGTGGCGCGGGGCTCGTCTTCGGAAAGACCAGGATCGCTCTACTGGCAAACTTCTGGCTGACACGCGCGCCCGGTCGAGCCTTCGGCGGGCGCGCTGCGGTCGCACGCCTACCCAAGTCATATGCCACGGCGTGCGATCTAGATTCAGCACACGCGCCTCTGCTCGCAACCACTCATCCAATGAACTGTCGTCACCCATGAGTGCGAGTTAGGGCTAGCGGATGGCCAATAGCCTGTGAGCAGGGCGTCCATAGACACCTCACAAGACCCCACACACGGTCTCGTCCGTGCCTTGCGGCCGGCGACGAGATTGCTAGAGGCGGAGCAAGCCTGCTCTAGTCTCACACGTTCGCCCCTGTCGCCTGTCTGTGTTGTTGTGCTGTTGTTTGTCTCTTGGCACCTTGGAGTGCTGGGGGGGGGCGACAGGGGGGACGTGGCCTGAGTGATGTGTACGCCCACTCAGGATGTGTGGCAGCCCGCTGGCTGTGTATGTCTTGTGAGCTTGTTTGTGTCTGTGTGTCGCTCGTGCGTGTCGTCATCATCTGTCTTGCGTCCACCCATACTGCGTTGGTGTCCAGTCCGAGCCTGACTGTTCTTCACCGTCCTACATACATACATGGCGAGTGCGAGAATGCGCGGTTCTTGCCGTAGTTCCTCCTCGGTCGCCTAGCCCGGCGCTGTCTGTCGGACGCCTGCGTGCCACGAGTGCGAGCCGCTCGCGATCGTACGCCCGCTTGCGGGTTCGAGTGGCGGGCCATCCCGCTTGCGGGATGGCTTAGCGGGTTTTCGAGCCGTCACACATTGGCTGCCGGGGTGTGCCGAGGGGGGGCTGAGTGCCTGGTAAGCGCTAAGCCGTCATTGCCCGGCGCTGCTTGCAGCGCTCTGGGTGGTAGTGGCGGCGCTCCAAGAGTGGTGCTCTTGGGAAGAGGTTCCTCCTTTCCGCTCCCCCCCCGCAAGGCGCGAGCCGCGAGACACACACATGGCCTATATACTCGTGCAACAAGCCGCACGCGCGCACCGCCACGGCCGGGACGCGGGAGTTTCGCAGAGTCGGGACTGGCGGAGTGCGAGTGGCGGTGCGGCTGCACGGGGCGCGCGCACTGGCACGCGTGGCGGTGGCACTGTCACAGAAACAAGAACGATTGACGGACGATTCCTCGCTTGCGCTTTTTATTCGCGAGCGGCCTCACTTCTTCATTCGGACGCCGCCAATAGCGCCACCGCTATAGGGGCCGCTGTCTATAGCGGGCGCGCACTAGCCGATGGCGACACCACAACGACCGCCGGGATCGAGGGGCGGGGGGGGGTTGTGGCGGGGGCGGGCGGGACGCGGGAGGGGAGGGGGAGGGGGGGTTTCAAAAACACGCGACATGTTCCGACGAGAGGGGTGGGGGAAAAACCCCCCCTTGTTGTTCCCCCCCCCCAACGGGGG
>NW_005197053.1:399587-406056 GCF_000372725.1 Emiliania huxleyi CCMP1516
GGGGGGGGGGGAGGCGCACGTGTTGTACGCCCAGAGCAGGGAGAGGACGAGCCAGGCGGGCGTCGCGCCGACGTAGACGGCAGGCACCTTGCGGTACGGCTCGCACGACGACTCCTCCCTCGTGAGGGTCGCGTTGTACGCCGCGCCGCCCTCCACCACCCACGCCGCTGGCGGCGCGTCGCCTCCGGCGCTCACCGCGGCAGCGATCAGCGCAGAGGTGTTGGCGCTGACAAAGACAGCCGGGAGGTGCTCGCCGCACACGAAGGCTCCGGCAGCGCGCGTGCTCCGGCGGACCGCAGGCTCCGGCAGCGCGTGCTCCGGCGGACCGCAGGCAGCATCCCCTCCTCACGAGGGTAGCGGTAGTCGCATGCCAAGAGCACACCGCTCGCGTTTGCGCTGGCCGCGCTGCAGATGGCGTCGGCGACGTTGCAGGCGGAAGCTTCGCTGCAGGAGGCGGACGGCACCAGGAGGATAACCCCCTCCAGGTTACGCCGCCCCTCGGGCTGCTCACTCCACTCACAAGCAGCTTGTTGTCGGCGCTGTGAATCCAAGAAAAAGAAACGCGACCTTGTAGACTTGCGCCAGACCCGCCGCCCCGCTGCCGTCCCCCTCACCTCACACCTGCACACCATTACTACCGCCGCTACTCCCGCCGCTGTGCTGGCATGAATCAACATACAGCTAGAGACTCCTATGACATTCCTTTCCTCCCTGTTTGCCAAGTCCGGCGGGACGCAAGCTCGATGCCGCGCTCCTCGCACACCGACACCAGCTCGGACGGCTTGCAGTCCGCAGTCAGCACCTGAGCGGAGCACGCGCAACGAACGCGTCAGATTCGGCCGGAGGTGTGCATGGCTGGGTGTGCTAGCACACACCTTCAAGCTCGGGGCGGCCCCCTCCTTGAGCGCGGCGGCGAGCGCCTTGAGCCCCTCGTTGCCGATCTGGTTGTGGTTGAGATACAGCCCCTCGAGTCGCGGGGTACTCCCCTCCTTGCCCAGGGCGTCGGCCAGCGCCTTGAGCCCCTTGCTGCCAATCTGGAGGGACGTGAGGTCGAGATACTTGAGCCGCAGCGCGACCCCGCTCGCAATCACCTCCGCCAGCTGCGCCGCCTCCGCGTCGCCCCAGCCGAGCCCACGGTAGTTGAGCCACCTGGCCTTTCCAAACTGCTCCTCGAAGGCGGCCTTGTACAGCCGCTTCACGAGCGGCTTGTCGTCCTTGCCGTTGGTGAAGCTCTTCGTCTCCAGCTCCGCCGCGAACTGAGAAGGCAGCAGCGGAGGGCGCCGGCCGCCGCCCTTGACGCACTCGTTGATCAGGGAGAAGCAGCACCAGTACTCCTTATCGTCACGCATCAGGCCGAGGTCGAGCGACTTCTTCCCGTCCTTGGTGAGGCTCGCCCAAGCGTGCTCCGTGTAGCACCAGCCGCGGTCAAAGTACTCGGCCACGTTGGTGCCCGTGATCCAGGCCAGCAACGGCGAGAAGCAGCTGCTGTTGTGGCCCGCCGGGAAGGAGGTGAGCCGCAGCACGGTCGTGTGCTGGTGGGAGTAGAGCGTGCCGAGGCAGCCCAGCCCCTGCTTGAAGAGCGCGTCCTCCTCCTCGGTGCGCATGACGCCGTTGGCGGGGTCGGGGTGCTGGTGCAGCGAGAGGAAGTCCCAAAACACGCCGAGCCGCAGCCTGCCGTGCTCCGGATGGCGCAACAGGGCCTTGAGCGCCTTTGCGACGCGGCGGAGGTTGGCTCCGAGCGGGTCGGGGTGCTCCTTGGTCAGCCACGGGTAGGAGAGCGCGGCGACGGGAAGCCCACCGTACGGAATGGTCGCGTCGACGAGGCGGGCGAGCGAGATGAAGGCCTCGTCGGGCAGCGCCTGGCGGTGGGTGAGGACGCCGCCCGCGCCGGCGAAGTCGACGATCCACTGCGCGTCGACGAGGGCGATGGCGCTGCTCGCGAGGACCGGCTCCAGGTCGCCGCCGCCGCGCTTGCGCCACCGCTCCAGCTTCTCCTCATCGATGCCGAGCTCAGGGTCGGCCAAAACTTCTTCGGGGGCGGTCAGAGCCATAGCAGGCACGGCGTCTTTCGAAGAAAAGAATGCTGAAAGCCGTATTTGCTCCGTCGCAGAGCGAGGCAGAGGAGAGCGACGCGACAGAGGAAGAAGAGAAAAGGGAAGGATCGACGAGAGTGGGACGACCGCGAGGTGGCATGAAGGTTGCAGCGAGAAGCGGCGAGAGACTGCGAAGAGAGATAGGAAGAGGCGGACGCCCAAGGGTGGGCGACGGCTAGCGCACCACACCCCTCTCCTTAAAATCCCTGTGTGGTGGCGGCGTGCCGTCCTCCCATCCCTCCCTTGGGTTGTCCGTTTTCTTTCTTTCTTTATTTCTGAAGGTCGCTGCGAGAATTGGTGTCTGAGAAACTGCGAAGAGAGATAGGAAGTGGTAGACGCCCGAGGGTGGGCGACGGCTAGCACCACACTTCTCAACAAACTAAAAATCTCTCTCACTTCTCCCCTAAAATCCATGTGTGGTGGCGGCGTGCCGTCCTCCCATCCCTCCCTTGGGTTGTCTGTTTTCTTTCTTTCTTTCTTTGGCTAGCGCACCACACCCCTCTCCTTGAAATCCCTGTGTGGTGGCGGCGTGCCGTCCTCCCATCCCTCCCTTGGGTTGTCTGTTTTCTTTCCTTTTACACTGGGCACGGGACTGGCGCGCACTGGCACTAACACAGGTACACCACGGGAGCCGCCTAAGCGACTCCCGCGAGGACGGCGAGGCACTTAGCTCCGTGCACTCGACCGCCCTCGACAAACAAAACAAACTCTCTCCCGCCCTCGCCGCAGGCAAAGAAAAAGAAGGAAGGACTAGCACACTCAAACGGGGGGATCTTTTTGTATTTTGAGTAGGGGGTGGACAGCGTCCTAATCTAAAATCTGAGGATTCAGGATTGAGGGCTTGCTTCAGTGGGGCCAAAGTGAGTTTATGGATGTGTGAGAACGGTACGGGACACGAGGAGGCACGCGGACCGACTCGTCGGTGACTCTGCTGCACGCCGTTTCAGAATTTTTCCCAGCGTGAGCGAGACGTGGAAGAGTGCCACCGTCGGGTGGGACGGGTCGGCCCGGAGCATCGGAGTAGCCGTCGTGGTCGCGGCGAGCAGCGCCGGCCACTCCGGCGCCGCGTCGGCAACATGGGAGCATGTCCACCGCCACTTCGCGGTCGCAGCGCTGTTGTCGCCCAAAACGCCGCCTATCCCTCTGGCGGGCCAAAGATCGCCTCGCATGTCGATTTTGACTCGACGGGCGCATGGAGGCATCACGTCTCCATGCGCCCATCAAGTCGGAGCCAGTCTGCGGCGACCACAGCGCTCACCGCAGGGATAGGCGAGCTTTTCAGAGTCAAGCGATTGCGCGAAATCCCACAGTGGTGGATTTTGGGGCGCTGTCTACCCCCTATTTTGAGGGCCGGCCCTCAAAAATAATTCGCGGAAGTAAGTCGCGGGCGACGGCTTCCTCAGAAGCCGTCGCCCCCACCGGAGCAGTCACACAATGCCCCCCCGCTCCGGCGCGAAAAAGAAACGCTTTTTACAACAAAACTCCCTTGCCTCGCACAACACTCGCGACTCTGCACAGGTGCGGAGCCTCCAGATACGGGTGCGGCGCCGCGCAGGACATGGGTGTCCGGCGCCTCCAGAGACTGCACAGACATGTACAGCTGCAGACTATGCACTAGCGCTTGCGTGCGCTCAACCTCAACGCGGGATGGCTCGCCGTCGCAGCGCATAACCAGCGCGTGCATACGTGGCAAAGCCAAACTCTCATCCCCATTATTTTGCACGTGTGGTGTGTGGGGAGCGCATAATACAGGGCCGCGCTCAGCCTCAGCTTGACGGATAGTGGGGGGATCTCGGAGCTTCTTCACGGCTGACCTGCCAGTTGCATGATGATGAGCACCGCGTCGTGGGGGATCTTGCGGCGCGCAAGCGTCATCAACAGCTCGCTCCGTGTCTGAATCCGGAGCGCATGCCTTTCCCGCGCGCGGCAAACCCACGCGCGCAGTGCGATGCGCGGCAGCATCGCCGCCCGGAGGAGAGTGCGGGCGGCCTCCTTCCGGTCGCGAGGCGTGAGCAGCACGGGGACTCCTGCGGCAAGTGGATAGCGGCCCAGCTGCGGGCCTTCTTCCGGGTCGCGCATCTCCCAGCGCATCGGCAGGTCAGCATTGGGTGCGTCGGCCCATTGCACCGGGCGCGGCTCGCCGACGAGGGCCCCGCACGCTTCGTCGAACGCCCACCGGTAGTAGGGCCTGCCTGCTCGATGGCGGCGAGCGACGGCCTCGAAGAGCGCCGCGCACAGAAAGCGCGCAGCCGTCGTCTCGACGGGCGTGCGCCAGTAGCAGACATAGTCGACGCCCGAGAGGAGGGTGAGGAGTGCGATCCGCTCCGACTTGCAGCCGTTGTACATGACAAACTCGAGGTCGCCGCCGTGGCGCGGCGAGTGCCTATTGCGCAGGGTGAGGATCAATGGCCGAGTAGGAAGCAGGACAGGTGACGCAAGAAGACACTGCCGGCCGAGCAGCGCGGCGATGGCAAACGGCGGCGGCGGCGCGAGGCGTCCGTCGGCGGTGGTAAGACCAAGGGTGAGGCGAGCCGAACCGAAGCGAGCGTTGGCATGCCCCGCGAAGAGGAAGCGCTGCGTCGCACGGCGGCCAAGCAGACGGCGCAGGTCGTTGAAGGTCCCGCCGCAGAGGACCGATGCAGGCAGGTGGAGAGACGCCTCGAGCCCCTCGAGCACTACGTTGTCAAGTGGCGCCCTGCGAGGGCTGCACGCCAGCACGGCCAGCTCGCACCGGACAGGGGCGGTTTCGCCGGTGCGCTCCTCCGCCTCCGCCTTTGCCTCCTCCTCCTCCGCCGCCTTCCTTGCTACCGCCTCAGCCTTTCTTGCTGCCGCCGCCGCCATCCTTGCTGCCGCCGCCGCCTCCCTCGCCGCCACCGCCGCCACCTCTATCGCCTTCCTAGCCGACAGCGCAATCAGAATAGCCGACACGGTGATAATCGTCGCACTCGTGCCTCCGTACAAACGACCCGCCGCCTTTTTTGTACGCGTGCGAGTTCGCCGATGCGAAGTTCACCCAGGTGCGCGACATCACAGAACGGCCGGCCTCGAGGCCGAACAGGGCGGCAGACACGCACAGCATACACACCACAGAAGTCGTCCTTGCTCGTTCGCGAAAAAAGAATTTAGCCGCGCTCTGTCACAGAGACAGGCTCGACACAGGTGAAAAAAGAATTTTAGAACGAACGCGGTCGCACGACACTGGGCAAAGAATTTAAAAAAAGCCAAGTCTCGGAAACAGACCCACCCCCCTCGTCCTAGGCCCCTCGTCCTCCCATCCCCCCCCCCCTTTTTTGGCTCCGGCGGGGCCTCCCGCCGGGGGTTTTTTGGGGGGCCCCCCCCCCCCCCCCCCCCCAGCGCCGCGGGCCGGGCCGCGCCGCAACGCCTCCAGGTCCTCCTCCCTCACCCGATGAAGCCCCACCCCGTCCCAACCCGCACCCCCCGCCCTCCCCAGACCCGGGGGCTCGGAAAAGGAAATTCCGCGCCGCTATCCAAGTGCTCCAAAAAGAAAGAAAAGAAAGAAAACGGACAACCCAAGGGAGGGATGGGAGGACGGCACGCCGCCGCCACACAGGGATTTTAAGGAGAGGGGTGAGAGAGAGAGAGAGAGAGAGAGAGAGAGGTGTGATGCGCTAGCCGTCGCCCACCCCTTGGGCGTCCGCCTCTTCCTATCTCTCTTCGCAGTCTCTCGCAGATTCTCGCTGCGACCTTCATGCCAAGTGCTCCAAGTGCGCCGCGTCGGGTTTCAGCCTGGTTTCAGCGATATTTTTGTTAATTCCTATCTCTCTTCGCAGTCTCTCGCAGATTCTCGCTGCGACCTTCATGCCAAGTGCTCCAAGTGCGCCGCGTCGGGTTTCAGCCTGGTTTCAGCGATATTCTGCAAAGGGGTGTGAACGGAGAGAGCAAACTCCTGGCAGCTCCCACAGCCGAAATGTGCGCCAGCTGCCCGCTCACCTGTGTCACGCCGCCGCGCACGCACCTCGCTATGTGCTCGCGCGAGCTCCCGCCCGAGCCTCCAGCTCGGTTTCCCACTGCTGCGGAGCCGATCGCTTTTCCTCGGCGCTCGCGTCGAGCCGAGCTCTCGGCACTCTACGGCGGGCGTCGCTGTGCGGGGCGCCCGTTTCCTGCTGGCCCGAGCGGAAAGCTCCACGTGCCCGCGCGAGCTCCGGGCCGAGCCTCCAGCTCGGCGTCCCACTGCTGAGGAGCCGATCGTCGTCCGTCGGTGCTCTCGAGGAGCCGAGCTCCTTGGCCTGCGGCCGGCGACGCTGCAGGACGGCGCGCGCGCACCCCGCGAGGTGTGTGCGCGGGGGCAGGACACAGGTGAGCGCCCAGCAGACGCACGTCCGGGGGGTCTGCCCGACTGGAGTCCCCCCCCCCCC
>NW_005197053.1:407006-410153 GCF_000372725.1 Emiliania huxleyi CCMP1516
TGGGCTTTTTTTTTTTTGGAAAACGGGGGGTTTGTTTTAAAAAGGGGGGCCAAAGGCCGGAAACCCCCGGCAGGGGGGGGCCCAACCAAGGACGGGGATTGGGGGTTTTAAAAAAATTTTTTTTTTAAGCCCGCCTGGAGGGGGAAATAAATTTGGAAAGAAATGTTTTTTTTTTTTTCCCCCCCCCCCCCCCCCCCCCTCTCTCTCTCTCTCTCTCTCTCTCTCTCTCTCTCTCTCTAAAACCGTCTCACTCAAAATCTTTCTCTTTCTATCTCGGCTCTCTCTCTCTCTCTCTCTCTCTCTCTCTCTCTCTCTCTCTCTGTCTCTCTCTCTCTCTCTCTCTGTCTCTCTCTCTCTCATGTCTCAAAATCTCTCTCTCAGAAGCGGAGCACACACGAAGATCGAAGTCGGCACAACAAAAATCCCCTTTGCAGCCAAGCCTACAGGGCACCTAATTTTTGTTAAAAAGTCGGCGCCTTGCAGGAATTGAGCCGCACGCCGACGCAGGTTGAGGGACAACATATATGGAGCTCCAACCAGCGGACGTCGACGCGCGCAGAGACGAGCTGTACTGGGTGCGCGCCGCGCGGCTGCTCCTCTCCGCCGCGCCCGAACACCTCTTCGCTCCCCGCTTCAAAGCGCTGTGGAATCGGCGCTATCCGGATCTGCCGTGGGACGCATCGCGAGGCGGCCTCCTGGTCGACGGCTCCCCGTCCTTTGAGCTCGAGCTCCCCGGCACCGTGACATTCGAGCGCGGCTCGGCGTCGATCATGCTGACCGCAGAGGATTTGAGCGGCCTCCTCCCTCCGCGCGTTCGCTTTACGCTGCATGCGCCGGGCGGCTCGCTGCTGGGCGAATACCGTGTGACGCCGGGCAAGCCTGCTGCCGAGTACAGCGCGTCGCGGCTGCCTGTCGACCCCGCCTACAGCGGCCCATTCAGTGAGGAGCTGCGAGTGCTGCGGCAAACGGTGCTCGGCTGCCGGCCCGGCTCGGAGGCTACAAAGGGCAACGCGCCCGACAAGCTGAGGGCGGGGCTGCCGGAGAAGTGGGACGGCGGGCTGCATACGAGCGTCTGGACGGACCATTGGCTCGACTTGGGCTGCCCGGCGTCGCTGCGGGACGACCTCAAAAAAATCAACGACTTCCGCAACCAGCTCATCGCGCACGCCGCCAACCCCGGCCGGCTGACGCTGACGCTGGAGGAGTACCGGCGGCTTTGCTTAATGCTCCAGGCGTTTGCAAAAAACCACGTGAGGGCGCTGGACGCCTCGTCGTGCGAGGCGATGCTGCAGGCCATCGACGAAGTGCACCGCATGACGTTTCAGACGTCGGCGTTTGAGGAGTTGAGGGAGGCGATGCAGTTGGAGGCGCGGGTCCAGGCCGCGGCTCTGGTGCAGCTGCGGCAGCAGATGCAGCAGCAGGCGGAGGAGACGCGGCAGCAGGTGCAGCTTCTGGCGCAGGTGGTGATTGACGACGGCTCGAGCACACGCGACGCTATGTGGCAGTGTCGCGAGGCCGATCTCGATCGCGAGGAGCAGGATGCGAGGCAGCAGCAGGAGCTGGCAGAGCTGACAGCGCGCCATGCGCGTGAGCGGCGTGAAGCGATTCAACAACGGCGCCTCACGACGCGTCCGATCGTGCCTCTCGACGTCGTCTCACGACAGCAGCTCGATGAGCACTCCACCCGTTCCGCCGAGGAGCACTCAGCAGCTCCCCTCTTGCACGCGGCCTCGTCATCGCGACAGCAGCTCGCGGAGCACTCGGCCGGTGTCACGCCGCGTTCGGCGGCCACGGAGGTGGCGTCGTCAAGCAGCGGCGCCTCCACCATCCTTACCATCACCATCGAGGGCAGCTTAACCGGTCCGCCGCCCTTTGACAGCGGCGCGTTCAAGGCGAGGCTCGCCGAGAAGCTTGAAATGCGGCCCGACGACCAGTTCAAAGTCAGACTGGTCAAGCAACGCGGCCGTCGGCAGCACGAGGTGCAGACGAGCCCGGGCTTCTTCGTCCGCGTCGAGGTCGACGAGCAGGGCTACCTGAGCTACGAGTCAAGCTCTTCGGAGTCCGCCAGCGCGAGCGGGAGCGAGAGCTCCGACTTTATTTCCGCTGCCGACAAGGAGGCTGCCAGCGGCGAGATTACCATGCATTTAAAGCGTGCGTTGCGGCCGCACCGCGTCGCGGCCGAGGCGATCGAGGTGCTCTGGGTGGAGGAGGGCTCGATCGTCGTCGGGCTGCAGCTCGACCTGCCGTATGCGCTCAAGCTGACTGACTTGCACGAGAGCAAACGGCTGGGGGAGGAGTTCAGCATCGTCTCGTGCGTCCTCGGCGAGCAGCGCCCTTCCATCTCGAAGGCCGAGATGAACGAAGTCCCTCCGGCCATTCGCGACAAATTTTCTCCGGCCATTCGCGAGGTCGTGTTCGCGCCGAACCATTTTGAGGCGCTCGGCCTGCCGGTGAGCCGGGTTGTGGACGATTCTGAGTTGAAGCGCGCCTACCTCAAACGTATTCGGGCTGTTCACCCGGACAATCACCGTCTGACGGACGCAGCTCTGCTCGCAGAGGCGGCGGAGGCAGTGGCCGAGGCGGCGGCGGCGGAGGCAGCGGCGGCGGAGGCAGCGGCGGCGGAGGCAGCGGAGGCAGCAGAGGCAGCGGAGGCAGCGACGGCGGAGGCGGAGGCGGCGGAGGCGGCGTGCTGCTGGTGGTGGACTCGCCCAACTTCCCGCGGCCTGCCACTGCTGCCTCAGGCAGCGGAGGCAGCGGAGGTTGCGGAGGCAGCGGCGGCGGAGGCGGCGTGCTGCTGGTGGTGGACTCGCCCAACTTCCCGCGGCCGGCCACTGCTGCCTCAGGCAGCGGAGGCAGCGGAGGTTGCGGGGGCAGCGGCGGCGGAGGCGGCGTGCTGCTGGTGGTGGACTCGCCCAACTTCCCGCGGCCTGCCACTGCTGCCTCAGGCAGCGGAGGCAGCGGAGGTTGCGGGGGCAGCTGCGGCGGAGGCGGCGTGCTGCTGGTGGTGGACTCGCCCAACTTCCCGCGGCCGGCCACTGCTGCCTCAGGCAGCGGAGGCAGCGGAGGCAGCGGAGGCAGCGGCGGCGGAGGCCGGGCAGGGACGAGGCGGTCGGAGTGACGCCGTCCGATCTTCGCTCTTGCGCGTGC
>NW_005197053.1:410253-425094 GCF_000372725.1 Emiliania huxleyi CCMP1516
TTCTCGGCGTTCTCGTTCTCGGACTCGTACTCGGATTCGTACTCGTCGCCGAGTCGTGGTGCCGGTGGTGGAATCGCCCAACTTCCCGCGGCCCGCAGTCCGTGCGACTGCTGGCGGAGGCGGAGGCGGAGGCGGAGGCGGCGGTGGCGGTGGTGGCGGCGGCGGCAGAGGGGGAGGCGGCGGCGGCGGCGGCGGCTGCGGCGGCTGCGGCGGCGGCGGCGGCGGCGGCGGCGGCGGCGGCGGCGGAGGCGGAGGCGGAGGCGGAGGAGGCGGCGGCGGCCGTGGAGGCGGCGGCGGCGGCGGCCGCGGCGGGTGCGGCCAGGGCATCGGAGGCTACGGAGGCAACGGAGGCAACGGCAGCGTTTCACCAAACACGGATGGATGCAATGAGCTATTACATCGCAACGGCGCTTGAGGCACAGGAGGCAGCGGCGGCAGCGAGGGCAACGTCAGCGTTTCACCGAAGACGGATGGAAGCAACGGCGGCGGAGGCAGCGGAGGCAGCGGCGGCGGCGGCGGCGGCGGAGGCAGTGACGCCGGCGGCGGCGGCGGCGGCGGCGGCGGCGGCGGCGGCGGCGGCGGCGGCGGCGGCGGCGGAGGCGGCGGAGGCGGCGGAGGCGGAGGCGGGCTGCTTAGCAGCATCGAAGCGGCTCAACGAGGCTCGCGATGTGCTCAAAGACCCGTTCCGCCGCGCCGAGCATGTCGATGAGATTGAGCGCGCGCGCGGTGCTGCTCTTAAGGGCCCGTGGGAAAAGGACGCCCTTCAAGAGCTGGGGAAGGTGCAGGCACGACGGGATGCACACCGGATGGGGGCGGAGGCCAAGGCAGCGGCGGCATTGCCGCTGCAGGCAGGCAGCGTCGATCTGTCGGGATTCGACCTTGGCGACGATGGCGAGATGGTGGGAACGGTTGTCGCGTGGATGGAGTCGGCGCCGTCGGCGCTGACGTCGCTGACGCTCGACTGGGGCAAGGCGAGCGGCCGTGTGCGGGAGGCGGTGCTCGACGTGGTGCGGACGACGTGCACGCTCGTCGCGCTGAGCGTGGGCGAGGAGGGGGCGATGATGCTCAACCCGCTGCAGCTCAACGGGCGCGAGGCGGTGCCGTCGCTCGATTTGTCGAGCAGGAAACTCGGACCCGGATCGGCTGCCGTCATTGCGGCGGGTGTTTCCGTCAATGAGGTGCTGGACACCCTCAACCTCTACCGCAACAACATCCGCGCCGAGGGCGCCGCCGCAATCGCCGAGGCGCTGCGCGGCAACGAGGTGCTGACCAAGCTGAATCTCGACCGCTGCGAGCTCGACCTGCCAAAGCTGCGCGGCACCGACCCAGTGACATCCCTAGACCTCTCTGGCTACCGACCCAGTGACATCCCTAGAGAGGGCCTCGGAACCGCCTCGGCCATCGTGATCGCGTCGCTGATTGCGGGCAATGCGGTGCTGACCAAGCTGAATCTCGACGGTCACGAGCTCGACCTGCCAAAGCTGCGCGGCACCGACCCAGTGACATCCCTAGACCTCTCTGGCTACCGACCCAGTGACATCCCTAGAGAGGGCCTCGGAACCGCCTCGGCCATCGTGATCGCGTCGCTGATTGCGGGCAATGCGGTGCTGACCAAGCTGAATCTCGACGGTCACGAGCTCGACCTGCCAAAGCTTCGCGGCACCGACCCGGTCACATTCCTCGACCTCACGGACAAGCGCCTCGGCCCCGCCTCGGCCGCCGTGATCGCGTCGCTGATTGCGGGCAATGGGGTGCTGGAATCCCTCAACCTCTACGGCAACAACATCCGCGACGAGGGCGCGGCCGCGATCGCCGAGGCGCTGCGCGGCAACGCCGTGCTGACCGCCTTGAACGTGGGCTTCAACAGCATCGGCCCCACCGGCGCGACCGCAATCGCCGAGGCGCTGCGGGGCAACGCGGTGCTGGTTTCCTTGGATGTGAGCTACAACCGCCTCACCGAGGAGGCGGCCCTCAGCATCGTGCGCGTCGAGCGGCAGCGCAAAAAGCTGACCTCGCTGGGCTTGGCTCGCTGCAGCATTGGCCCGACTGGCGCCGCAGAGATCGCCGAGTACGTGTCGGGCAGCGCGGTGCTGGTTTCCTTGGATGTGAGCTACAACCGCCTCACCGAGGAGGCGGCCCTCAGCATCGTGCGCGTCGAGCGGCAGCGCAAAAAGCTGACCTCGCTGGGCTTGGCTCGCTGCAGCATTGGCCCGACTGGCGCCGCAGAGATCGCCGAGTACGTGTCGGGCAGCGCGGTGCTGACCAAGCTGAATCTCGACAGTCACGAGCTCGACCTGCCAAAGCTTCGCGGCACCGACCCGGTCGAGTCCCTCGACCTCACGGACAAGCGCCTCGGCCCCGCCTCGGCCGCCGTGATCGCGTCGCTGATTGCGGGCAATGGGGTGCTGCGACCTATCGAGGAAGGGGACCTCGCTCGGACCCGCCTCGGCCATCGTGATCGCGTCGCTGATTGCGGGCAATCCGGTGCTGAAAACACTCAACCTTGACGGCCACGAGCTCGACCTGCCAAAGCTGCGCGGCACCGACCCGGTCACATTCCTCGACCTATCGAGGAAGGGGTCCTCGCTCGGACCCGCCTCGGCCATCGTGATCGCGTCGCTGATTGCGGGCAACGCGGTGCTGAAAACCCTCCACATCGGCGACAGCAAGATCGACGACGAGGGCGCCGCTGCGATTGCCGAGGCGCTATGTGGCAATAAGGTGCTGACCACCCTCGACATCTCCGACAACCGCATCGGCCCCGAGGGCGGCAAGGCGATCGCAGAGGCGCTGCGCGGCAACGGGGTGCTGACCGAGCTTAGCCTCGCCCGCAACGGCATCGACGACGCGGGCGCCGTGGCACTGGCCTCCGCTCTGCCCGTCAACGCGGTGCTGACCTCCTTGGACGTGGGCCACAATAGACTCACCGAGGAGGCGGCCCTCAGCATTGTGCGAGTCGAGCGGCAGCGCAACAAGCTGACCTCGCTCTCCTTGGGTGCCTGCGGCATCGGCCCGACGGGCGCCGCAGAACTCGCCGAGTACGTGTCGGGCAGCGGGGTGCTGACGAGCATCGACCTCACCCTCTGCGGGATTGGCGACGAGGGCGCCAAGGCGATCGGCGGCGCTCTCGCAGTCAACGGGGTGCTGACCAACCTCGTGCTCATGAGCAACAACATCGGCGACGAGGGCGCCGCCGCGCTGGCCTCCGCTCTTCGCGTCAACGGGGTGCTGAAAACGCTCGACCTCTACTTCAACAACATCGGGGACGAGGGCGCCATGGCGATCGGCGAGGCGCTGCGCGGCAACGCGGTCTTGACCTTCCTCGACCTCCGCCTAAACTCCAAATTGGGCGATGAGGGGAAGAAAGCGATTCGCGATGCGGTTAGCGGGCGTGAAGGGTTCAAGATCCACTTGGGTTGGACATTTGTGTGAAGCATGTCGCACGACATCCACAAGCTCGAGATATAGTTATAAAAGTAATCTTCTTGTTCGATGCTGCACAGATGGAGCGACGCCGCGGGAAGTGGCAGCTGCCAGGGAAGAGGTAGGGCACGCTCGAGAGGACCACCGCACCGCCTGCGCGGCATCACAGTGACCGGCGTGTGAGCAGTTGCGGCGGGGCAGTGAGTGCCACGTCGTTTGCCACGGATGGCATGCGCGGGACAGCATGCGCAGCTGTGCCAGCTCCACTCGCCACCGGCTGGAGTCGCGACGAGGACATCTTGCGACGGCGCCCCGTGCTCTCGTTGTGTAGCACAGCAACGGTGGCACCGCGCTGAGCCTCGCCGCCGCGAACGGCCACGAGAAGCTGGTCGAGCTGGCATTGCGGCACGGCGCGGAGATCAAGCTGCAGGACAACGATGGCGACACCGCTCTGATGCTCGCCGCTGACAACGGCCATCCCGCCGCCCTTCTCTGCCTGCTGCGGGCGGGCGCAGACATGACGCTGCGCTCTAAGGATGGCAAGACCGCGCTGCACTGTGTGCCAAGGAGGAGGGCCACGCCGAGTGCATGCGCGCCCTCAGAGAGCATGCGGCGGCCAAGGCGGCGACCGAGAAGGCGGCGAAGGAGGCGGCGTGGGCTCTGCGTGGGCTGCGGGGGCGGCGGAGCGGGCGACACAGAGGGCAGCGGAGGAGAAGGAGGCGGCCCGGCACGCCGAGGAGCTGCTGGCGGAGGTCGAAGCGGAGAAGCGGGCCAAGGGCAAGAAGGGCAAGAAGAAGAAGAAGAAGAAGAAGAAGAAGAAGAAGAAGAAGAAGAAGAAGAAGAAGAAGAAGAAGAAGAAGAAGAAGAAGAAGAAGAAGAAGAAGAAGAAGAAGAAGAAGAAGCGCGGCGGGCCGGGCGGGGCTGGGCCGTCGCAGGAAACGGAGGAGCCGGCGGAGGCGGCGGCGACAGCCAAGCCTGCGCCGTTGGACAGGGAGGGGCTGCTCCGGCTTCTCGCGGAGCTCCACGAGGACAGGATCCGGTTCGGCATCACGGCGGAGACGTCGATCGAGGGGCTGGCGGAGGCGCTGGGAGAGACCGAGGCGGCGGGCGAGGGCAGGCGAGCGAGGAGGAGGGCGACGAGGAGACGGCGGAGGCGGCTGAGGAGGAGGGCGAGGAGGAGGGCGAGGAGGCGGCAGCGGAGGCGGCAGCGGAGGCGTGCCGGCAGGCTGAGGCGGAGGCTGCGGCTGTGGCAGCGGCAGAGGAGGAGGAGGCGGCCGCAGCGGAGGAGGAGGCGGCCGAGACGGCAGTAGCGGCGGCCGAGGCGGCAGCGGCGGCGGCAGAGGCGGCGCTCTCGCCGCAGCCAAGGCGAGGCGCGCGTCAGTTGCCGCTGCGAGGGCCAGGGCGCGGGAGGCGGCCTAGCCCGCGCGCAAGGACAGCTGGCGCAGTGGCAGCCATGGGGAAGGGTCTCTCGTACTCTGGGGCGCGTTCTCTTGTGAACGATCGTGGCTGTGGGCTGGGCTCGGCGCCGCGCGGGCGCGCGTGCAGTCCGTCGAGGTCTCGCCGGGGAGCTGCCCACACAGCGGTACGAAGGGTGGGCGGTGGCGTGAGAAAGTGGCGTAGCCAGTGCCATTGGTGTCTGAGAGCAGAGTGCGAGCATCTCTCAGACACCAGAGTCCGCAGAGGGTGGGAGTGCTGCACTTGCTGCTGCGCCCGGTGGGGCAAGCAGGGTTAAGTCTTCGCCTGCGGTGGCTTTACTGGCGACTTCGCCTTTGCACCGCACTCACGGCAGGCCGCGTCCAGCCCCTGCAGCCTCAAGAAGGCTTGCCGGCGGTCCAGTCGCCATCTCGAGTGACAAGTTATCTAGCATCACGGCTAGCGCCAACGCACGTCTGGGAGCGGATTTGACCGAGCGCAAGCTTGACGTATTCCGGCCTGAGGCAGGTTCGGCCGCTTTCGCTCAGTCGTCCTAGAGCGGCAAATCAGTGCGCCCAGCTGGATCCTCGGGTGTCGGTGTGGGTGCCGGGTCCTCGCTCGTCTGTTGCATGCAATACGCTCCGCCGAGCAGCTACCGGCGGCCCACCGGCCACACGTGACGACGACCACGCTGACAAGCGGCTTGTCCGGCGAGCCGGTGGTGAGCTCCATGGCCGCCGCGGGCAGCCCGCCCGCCAGGGACGCCAGCACGAGGGATAGGACTCGCTGCATTGGAGACTGAAGGCAAATTCGCGTGACAGGTTCGGAAGGCGTTTTCCTGCCGCGCTTAGAGGTTCCTCTTTTCCGCGCCCCCCCCCGCAAGGCGCGCGATACACGCTTATCTTGAACGTACGAGTTTGAGCTCGCAGACAGCTCAACCCCTCCGGAAGGCGACGTGCCTGAAGAGCCCCGACGGCATCTTCTGGGGGACCAACGGCGCCAAGATGTCGGCGTAAGCGAGGTGCTGTTGCTCGAGGCCGGGTTCGGGCCAGCTGGTTCGATCCCGTTCCTTTTTGTGCGTGTGTGTGCGTGTGCGTGTGTGTGTGTGTGTGTGTGTGTGTGTGTGTGTGTGTGTGTGTGTGTGTGTGCGTGTGTGTGTGTGTGCGTGTGAGGGATTCTGATGCCATGACCCTGCTTCCGAGAGAGAGAGAGAATTCTTGATACGAAACCACGACGACACACACCAGTCGACTCGCATCGGTTGCCTCCATGAACGGCGGAGCTATTCTCGCGCCCACACCACACCTGGCTCCAACGTGGACACGCCCATAGCTGGGGACACTACTAGGTCACGCATGGCATCACAGAAGTTTTATCTCTGGGCCCCGAAAGGCATCTCTAGCAGTGTCGTTACGCATGCCCCCTCCCCTCCTGGGCGCATGCGCCTCACGTCTCGCCAGAGCATAAGCCCTTGGCGTGTGGCGAGACGAGTTTTTCGCCATCGCAGCGAGCAGCAACCCGCCCGCCGCAAACAGCCGGAGGCCTCGCCGCGGCACTGGCTGCGCCGCGGTCCCGCACCCGTCGACGCAGCTCCCCCCGCGGAAGACCGCGCGTAGCAACGTCTTGACGATCGAGATGAGCGTGCCTGAAGCTCGCCCACCTACTGCCCCTGAGAGTTGGTTATTGAGTGGGATCAGCTCCCCCCCTTGGGATCGAAGCCGCCACAACCTCACACCCAACATCCCAGGCGGGATCAGAAGGGGACTCCACACCGGACACCGCCCGGGCACAGCCCCCCTACCCGTCGGATCGCACAGAGGGCCCCCTCGGAGCAGCCCACACACAATCTCGCATCGGCAGATTGAGTGCCTGAGTCAGGCAGACAGCACAGACAAGAGGAGAGAGAGGAGAGAGAGAGATAGAGAGAGGAGAGAGGAGAGGGTGAGGGTGTGAACACACGTGAGGAGTGGGGGAGGGTGTCTGTGGTGGGCTGTAGTCCTACTACGTGGTTAGAACCACGCGCCCCTCAGGAGCTTAAGGTAGAGCTGAGCGTCCCAGACGCCTCGGTGCCTCCCACCGGCGTGAGACCATCCGGATCAGCCCAGTACGGCGAACGGTCCCCGCGATGGCCCACGGTCCGCCGTCACCTGGTTGAGCCCCCTGCCTCCCGGTTGACCCCCCGGTCCCCGTACTCGACCATGAAACAAACTCAAAGTCCACCACAGCCACCAGCCTCCACCTCCACCCGCGAGCCGCCACCGCTGCCGCCCGCGACGCCGCCCGCCGCGTCAGATAGCCGCGACGCGCGCATCGAGTCGCGTCGGAGAGCCGCGCCGCACCAGCAGCAGCACCTGCACCACCAGCAGCAGCAGCAGCAGCAGCACCACCACCACCACCACCTGAGAGAGAAGCGCACCTGCCCGACGCCGCCCGCCGCGTCAGACGCTCGCGACGCGCGCGTCGAGCCCAGTCGCACAGCCGCGCCGCGCCAGCAGCAGCATCGGCACCAGCAGCAGCAGCACCACCACCACCAGCAGCAACAGAGACAGTCAGTGCAGGCGCAGAGGCGCTCGCAGAGCGGCGCTCAGCGCCGCGCACGCCCCGCCGCGGACCGTCGGACGAGCGCACCGTACGTCGGCGGCGAGCCGCGTCGCCAGCCGTCTCGCGAGAGAGCGGCGCCTCCGCGTGCGCGCAGCAGCCGCCGCGGCAGAGGCGAGCCGCGGCGACGTCCGCACTAACGGATAACGGCCATTGGCGGTTTTTGATCTCTCTCTCTCTCTCTCTCTCTCTCTCCCCTGCTTCCCTGTCTGGCTCCCCGACTCTCATGCACGCGCTGCTGCACAGACCAGAATGCGCGTGTCGGGTTTTGTCGTGTGTGGATCTTTTGTTGTCATTTGTGAGTGGACGTGGCATATGCGATGTCGTCTCGTGTGCAGTGGACGCAGTGCCGGTCAGTCAGTGGGCCTGAGGACCGATGCGAGAAGCAGAATTGAATCGTCGGAAGGCAATTTACGCGGGCAAGGCCAGCTCCGCCTCTGATGTTTGAGTCGTCGTGCACTGTGGATCACTGTGCTGTGTCTCGCTTCCTTTTTACAGTATTTTGGACGAGAGTCGGTCACCGTCGCGTCGGAAATTACAAATTTCACGAGCACCGCTTCTGCGTTCTGGGGGTCCGCTCTTGCCGGCTTTACGTTCTAATTTACGACCCGTAGTACACGTACATGCGTCAAAGGCTTTGGCAGGCCGGCTCCGGCTCGCGGTTTTGGACGGGAGCATTTGCGCGCGAACCCGAACGGGCAACGCAAAACGGCCAACGCCGCGCCATCCGGTGCACATATAACTCAGCCGTCGCGCCAAGCGACGGCTGGGCTGCACGCCCGCGCGGATGCAATCATTCCTCGCCAAGAGAGTCCCGCAGAAAGTAGTCGGCCATCGTAGGGTCGATGTGGCCGCCCATTCTCTCCATGAGCTCCGCGGTCGTGGCCACCTCTTGCGCGCGCTGCAGCTCGTCGAGCGCCGCGTCGGCCGTGGGCGCCTGCTCGAGTGCGGGCCAGGGCGCCGCCGCGAACGCCTCGACAAACGCGACGCAGAAGTGCGCCCATCGGGTGATGAGCGCGGCGTCGACGGTCCCGTGGAAGCGCCGGAACTCGAGCGTGCCGTGGGCGCGCAGCGAGTAGAGGTTGAGCGAGAGATAGCGGCCGATGCCGGTGCCGCGGTCGCCGGCGGCGTCGAGCAGCCGCTCCACGCGCGCCTCCTCCGCGAGCGAGGCCCACTCGGCGCCACGCGTCGCGGCGTGGATGGCGCGCACGAGCGCGGGCACGTGACCACGGAGGCGGCGCGCGCACGCACCCGCCCCGTTGCGGGCGGCGTCGGCCATGAGCGATTCGACCGTTGGCGACGCGTCCCACGCAGGCTCGGCGGGCTCGGCGCCGGTCGCGTGCATCGGGGCGCTGTAGTGCTCTCGCCAGCACCAAGGGCGTGCGAAGCGCATGGTGACCGCATCGAAGCGCACCCACCACAGAAACACGCGGCAGATCTGGGCGGCCGTGAGCAGCGGGCCAGCCGCCGCCGCGCTGCACACGTTGACGTGCACGTGCAGCGCCGTGCCTGCCCGGCCGGCGGCGGTGATGCTCGACGCCGCCGCGCCGAGCGCGCCCAGCCCTCGTCGCACGAACGCGTCGATCTCGAGGGCGGCGCCGTTACTCCAGCGCAGCTCGTTGGGCGGCGGTGGCGACTTGAACTCTGCACGGGTGGCGGCGCCAGGGGCACACGTCAGCAGCGCCAGCCAGCGGCTGCGCGTCAGCTGGTCGATGGCCTCACCCACGGCCACGGCCGCATGCTCCACCATGCGAGACGCGACGGCCGGAAACGTCGGCCCAATGTCGCCATCGGTGGTCGCTTGCCATAAGGCGCAGCGTGCGAGCGCAGCGGCGACCTGGGCGTCGCCCGCCTCGCTGGCGGCCTTCTCCAGCGCTTGGAGCGTCGTCGCGAGGTGCTGCTTGCTGCTGGTGCCGCCGCTTCCATCAGGCACCGGGACGAGCAGCTCGAGCTCGATGCCGAAGCCGCGAGCTGGCAGCGTCGCAGGCAGTGGAGGCAGAGCAGACTGATCCGCAGGAGGGATCGCAGGCGGCAGCAGCAGCAGCCCGCCCAGATTGAGCCGGCGCGTGGGCGGCAACGGCACCACCGGATGCAGCCAACGAACACCATCAGACCAGCGCAGCTCGGCAACGAATGTTTCGCCGGGCACCGCGTCACCGTACCCAGCAGCGACGCGCAGCGGCTCTCCCGCCGCCGCCTTCGACTCGGCCACCTGTCGTCCTTGTAGCCGTAGGATGAGCGAATATTCTGCCTCGCTGCCACGCTCCATGTTCTCGCTCCACTCGACCCACACGCTGAGCTCGCTCTCCAAGAGTCTGCTGTCACATGGTGTATCCACGTGACTCAAGAGCACCAGGCCCATAGGAGCGCTGCAGCGTAGGAACGGTGGCCCATCGCAAGCATTGTGCGAACCGTTTGCTGCAAAGCTGCGGATGTCGTCGCAAGGACGGGCGTGTGCTGCTGCTTGTGCCGTCTTTAAATTAGCCGTCTCGATCGCGTCCTCATCCTCATCGATGGCATCCGACCATTGAAAGTGTTCGTCGTCCAGCCACATTATGAGCGGCGGACGGTGCGTCCCTGAGCGCTTTCGTAGAATGGCTATATGACGAGCCAGTCTCTAGCGGAGTATCGGTGAGGCGCCCGCCGTCTGTCGCCCGGATGAGCGGGCCTTTGACGACGGCGGCGTACTGGGTGAGCCCCAGTCCCGCCAACCACTCGCTGGCAGCGCGGAGTCTGGCAGAACCCTTGGCTCCCCCAACGAGGTTGACGTACCGATCGCCCTCCTCGATGGTCGCCGCCTTCCTCTTCTGAGTCGCGGTGCGGCCAAGGTATTTGGCCGCTGGCCGGAGCGGGTGGTCACTCGGCAGCCGGCCGAGGGCCCCGACGAAGGTGTCGAAAGCGCCGTCTGGCAGGCTCGCCCCGACACGCAGCTGCACGACAGAGTAGTCCGGCCGCTCCACCTTGAAGCCGTCCACCGTGACCGTCTCGGTCGAGTGCCCCTGCACACGCCACAGATCCCGCACGGCAGACTCGAGGCTGAACTCAGAGGTGAGTGACGTGCCCACACAGTGAGCCCACCGGCCCTTCCCCTGGGCCGTCTTCGTGGACTCGAGGTGGGCGGCAACAGTCGTCCCCATCTAGACGGCTCTCCCGGCTCGCCCACAGGCGACCGCCCGCGACCAGGGCCGGGCGAGAGGCGAGACCCGGCGAGGGAGCGCCGCCCCGCCAGTAACTCGCCGGCACGTCGGGGGGAGAGAAGCCCCGCTCTCGCCATCGCTCGGCGACGTCGCGGTCGACTCTCACCACGACCGAGGTGGCGGGGGCGGCCAGCGCGGCCTCGATGGCCGGCCACGCCGCCTCCAGCTCCGGGCCGGGCACGTCCAGGTACGTGTTGTGCCCGGTGAGAGAGCCCGCCTCGAGCCGATCGAGACGTCGATTCGGCAGCAGCTCGTCGAGCCAGCCCGCCTTGACCTCGCCGTCAACGCGCTGCTGGTCGAAGCCGCCGACATATGAGTAGAAGAGCTCGCGGAAGACGAGCTCCTCGTCTGTGAATGTCCGCTCACCGTCGCAGCCGGCTCCAGCCGGTGCCGTCTGAGGCGCCTCTGCGCGCTCCGGCGCCGCCGCCCTACCCTGCCACTCGAGAGCAGCGGCAGGCTCGGCGTCGCCGGCGCCACGGAGCCAGCGGGCGATCTCACGTTTTGCCCAAGCGGGCCGCCGTCGCATCTCGTCGAAGGAGATGAAGGGCACGCCGAACCGATCCTTGGCTATCGCAGCGCAGCACTGCGCGAAACGGAGCCGGTTGTAGTCGGGAGGGATGGACTGAGCGAGCCGCGGGTACGACATGTGCCCCACGTCGATCCCCATCGCGTCTGCGCACTGCTCGACCGAGCACCGCATCGGATGCTCCCCTAAGGGCGAGAATATGTTGCCCCCGCAGCACGGCCCCACGGGCCGGCCGAACGAGTCCCTTCTGCGCCACCTGCGCCGCTGCCCGAGGCAGCACCGCTGGGGTCACTCCCGCGCGACCTCGGGAACTAGCCGGGGCAGTCGGAGAAGGGGCAACTCCGTGCACTGACGGTCGGCCGTCAGAAAACACGCCTCCGTGGCTCGGGTTACACCAATCCTCGCTACCCAACGCGGCCAAAGGATATCCACCTCGAGAACCTCGAGAACACACTCACCCAATCCGGCTTCTTCACATCGACCCTTCCTACAGCCGCGGCAGGGACGCGGTGCAGACGGAGACCGAGAGCGGAGACCGACAGCGCAACATGCAGAGCGACAACATGGCGAGCGCAATGGAACAGCTGGTGATCGACGCGTCCATCGCGGCGACGGCCCAGCCCGTTCGGTGCGAAACGTGTTCCGGCGCGGAGGGAAGCCGCTGAATCTGAAGACAAAGGGCCCGGCGCCAACGAGGGATCCAAAGAAGCCGCTGAATCTGAAGCTGACAAAGGGCCCGACGCCAGCGAGGGACCCCAAGAGTGCCGCGCGTGCGACGGCGGCGACGCGCCGCTGAGCCACCAAGAGGTGGGCCAGCGTCAGGACCTCTGGTTCGCCGACGAGTACGCTCCCGGGGCGCCGTTCTTCTTGCCCGCGGGCGCGCACGTGTACAACAAGCTCGTCGAGTTGATGCGGAAGGAGTGCTGGAAGGAGGGCTACAGCGAGGTCCTCTCGCCGCAGATGTTGTCGGCCCGCATCTTCGAGAAGAGCGGCCACATCGCCCACTACGAGGCCGACATGTTCCTGTGGGACCACGAGGGGCAGCGCGTCGGCCTCAAGCCGATGAGCTGCCCGTGCCACTGCGTCATGTTCAACCGCGGCGGCGCCGTGTCGTACAAGAGCCTGCCCATCCGCCTCTCCGAGTTCGGCGTGGTGCACCGCAACGAGTGCCGCGGCAGCCTGAGCGGCCTGCGCCGCGTGGTGCGCTTCTGCCAGGACGACGCGCACATCTTCTGCTCGGAGGAGCAAGTGGCGGCCGAGGTGCTCGGCGTGCTGCGGCTGCAGCGGCGCGTGTACCGCAAGCTCGGCCTCAAGGCGTCCTTCGAGCTTGCCTCGCGCCCTGCCAAGGCGCTCGGCGACGGCAACGACGAGCTGTGGGAGCTGGCCGAGCGCGCGCTCCGCGAGGCGCTCCGCGACTTTGCGGGCGACGAGTGGAGCGTGGACGAGGGCGGCGGCGCCTTTTACGGGCCGAAGATCGATTGCAAAGTGCAGGACGCGGCGGGCCGCTGGCTGCAGCTCGCGTCGGTGCAGCTCGACTTTCAGATGCCGCGCCGCTTCGGCCTCCTCTTCGTCGACGCCGGCGGGCGGCGCCGCGCCCCGGTGATGATCCACCGCGCGGTGCTCGGATCGATTGAGCGGATGATGGCCGTGCTCTCGGAGCGCTACCAGGGACGCTGGCCCTTTTGGCTGTCGCCGCGGCAGGTGCTGGTCGTGCCGGTGCACGCCGGCGACGAGGCCCAGCGCGCCGCGGTGGCGGAGGTGCACGCCGCGCTGCGCGGCGACGGTTTCGCGGTGGAGCTCGACGTGAGCGACGGCGACCTGCGCTACAAGATCAAGGAGAGCCAGCGGCGCTGCTTCAACTACGTCGCGGTGGTCGGCGCGCGCGAGGCGGCGGCGGGGGCGGTCAGCCTGCGCGCGCTCGGCGAGAAGAAGAGCCGCAACATGCCGCTGGCCGAGCTGCGCGCGCACTTCGCGCAGATGGCGTCGCTCGACAACTGAGGGCTCGAGTGCGACATGGGGTGCGAGAGTGCGAGTGCCGAGGGCTGAGGGTTGAGGGGGGCTCGGGGTACGGGTGGCATTCCTCTTCGGGGGGCGGCGCCTTCTTCTAGGCGCCCTTGACCCAACATAGAGGGCGTTGTGGGCCTAGCTTTTGGTATAATATAAAAAAGAACAGTCAGGAGCTCGGTGCACCGTCAGGGCGGCGCGCTCGTCGGATTTATGTGTGTGTCTTTGTGTGTATCGCGCGCCTTGCGCCGGGATAATTTTATTCCCTCGCGGTTTGAGCCTTCATGCGAGCTTGGTCCAGACTGGAGCCCCCCTGTAGTCTCGACGCGTCGGCCCAGGACCTGGCGCACCTATCTGAGGCGCTTCGGCGCCGCTGGCAGCCACCGCCTCGCGGCGCTCGCTCTCTCGCGCCGCTCACACGAGCCGTGTCGGGCGGAGCAGCCGATTGCCGGGTCTCGGCGGCAATGGCCCTGCGGAGCGTCGCCAAGCACGAGCCCGCGCTGCTTATCCATGGACGGTGCATGCGCGCGCTCGCAGTGGCGGCCGGCAGCGACGACCCGGTGTTGTGCGGCTGGTCAATCTCGGCGCTCGCCCTCGCGGCGAGGAGCGCGGCGGGCTGTCGCGCAGTTCTCCCTTCCGCGCCGGCCCTCCTCGCGGCGCTGGCGGGCGAGCGCGAAGTCGCCTGCTGGGCTGCAGACGCACTCTGCGCCATCTGCGAGCACGGCTGCGGCGGCGCTTTCACTACGATGTGCGCCCGGCGGCGGCTCCTTCGCCGCTGGCGGAGGCGAGCCGCTGCCGAGAGGGAGGAGGGCGGAGGGGCGTGGGCTGCGAGCGCTCACCACCGCTCTGGCGCCGCTGCCGCTGCTCCCGCTTCTGCCGCTGCTGCCGCTCCCGCCGCCGACACCGCCGCCGCTGCACCCGCCACCCTCGCTGCCGCTACCGCCGACCCTGCTGCTGGTTTCCGCGCTGCCGCCACCCTCGCTGCCGCTACCGCCGACCCGGCCGCCTTCGCCGACTCCGTGCCCTTGCACGAGTCGGCAGCGCTGCGGACCGAGGTGGCGGCGCTGCGGGCCGAGGCTGGCAGTGTGGCCAGCGCCTGTTTCACACGTCTGGCTACATGGATAGGTGGCGGCGCTGCGGGCGGAGGCGGCGCGGCTGAGGCTTGCAGTTTCGCACGAACGGCGCGCCCGCCCTCCTCCCTGCTCGCGCAGACTCGCGCAGACTCGCGCAGACTCGCGCAGACTCGCGCAGACTCGCGCAGACTCGCACAGATTCGCACAGATTCGCACAGATTCGCACAGATCGGCAGCGATTCGCCGAGAGTTGCCCAGATTGGGAGAGAGTTGCCGAGAGGAGCACTCCAAAGGGCAGGCCCGGAGCCGCCCCCCTGGACGCTTGCGTGCCACCCTGCGTGCCGCCCTGAGCGATCCCTGACGACCTTCCCCCCCCTCCGCTCCCGACGGTGCTTCCGCCCCGCGAGGCCGAGGCTGTAGATACCTCCAAGCGACACGCTCCACGCGCGTTCGCCACCTAGCTCCACCGGAAGCGGGTCTGCTAGTTGAGCCGCCTCACGCCCTCTCCGTTACCCAAAGAGGGCTGGTTCGTCACCCGCCCAACCCTAAGACCGAGAGCCGCCCCTCGCCATAAATTAGGAGCCTGCGCCAAATAGCCTGCCGGCCC
>NW_005197053.1:425221-458645 GCF_000372725.1 Emiliania huxleyi CCMP1516
CGAGCTCTCCTAGTGAGCTCACAGCACGCGCCTTGTCTGGCTCGCGGTCCCGACATCCCCCCCCCCCCCCCCCTCTCTTAAATCTGAGGTTTGGTGTGTACTTCGCTTAGGCGACGGCACTGCGGCGGGAGATCGCCGCGGCGGAGGCGAGGACGGCGGAGGCGGAGGCGGGGGCGGCGGAGGCGGAGGCGGGGGCGGCGGAGGCGGAGGCGGGGGCGGCGGTGGAGGCGAGGGCGGCGGCGGAGGCGAGGGCGGAGGAGGCGAGGGCGGCGGAGGCGAGGGCGGCGGAGGCGAGGGCGGAGGCGAGGGCGGAGGCGAGGGCGGAGGCGAGGGCGAGGGGGGCGGCAGCGGCTGCGCCGGAGGCGGCGGCTTCCGCCACAGCGGCGCAGGCGGCTGCGGAGCGCGCACTGGCGCTGGAACGGGAGCGGCGGAGGGTGGCAGAGGCGGCGCTGGGGCTGACGGCGGCGGCGGAGGCGGCAAGGAGAGCGGCGGCGGGAGGTGCGACAGCAGCGGGAGATATGGGGAGATGCGGGGAGATACGGGGAGATACGGCGGGAGGTGCGGCAACAGCGGCGGCGAGGGCGGCGGACGCGGAGGCGGAGGCGGAGGCGGCGGCGGGGATGGAGAAGGGGGTGGAGGCGGAGGTGGGGGTGGAGGCGGAGGTGGAGGTGGCGGCGGCAGCAGAGATGGCGGCGGCCGACCCGCTCGCCGCCTGCCGCCCGCCGCCGTCGGCGCTACCGCTACCCTCGCTGCCGCCGCCCTCGCTGCCGCCTCCCTCACCGCCGCCGTCCTCGCCGCTCGCCTCGATCCCTCCCAACCTTTCGCCGAGGCAGCGCCGCGCCGCCACCAAGCAGGCGAGCACACCCCGCGCGGAAGTCGCCGCTCCTGCCGACACTGCCGCTGCTGCCGACGCTGCTGCCGGCACGGAGACGCCGCGGCGGCGCGCCGCGCGCACGGCTCGCCGCGCCTTGCTCCAGCTGCTCGCGGACGATCGACAGGCGACAGCTGGGCGGAGAGGGGCGACATTTGGCGACACCTTCTCGGAACCTTCTGCGGTGAAGCGTCTCGCCGCCGTCTCTTTGTAGGCGTTGCGCAGCGAGGTGGCGCGGCTGCGGTCGGCGGCGCGTTTGCTCGACAAGTGATGTTCTTTGGCGGCGCAGGCTGACGCTTTCTTGGCGACCCACCGCGGCGGCAGCGAGCCTGAGCAAGCACTTTGCCGCATGGCGGTAGACCGGAAAAGGATGAGCTTCCGTCCTGTGGTTGGCAAGCCTTAGAGTAGTCTAAGGTTAGAGATGTGAGCCATATTGCGTCACCGCCGCCAGCACCACCTCCCTCCCCCGCCCCGGGGGGCAACTCGAGCGGTGTACTACCAAACCCGTGTGCATGCTTCGTTGCCGCGGCATCGTGACCATCGAGCTCGCGTTTAACTGCCTCCCGAGACGCCGCAGACACGGCACGCGCGTCCACACACTCTCCGTCTATATGTAGAGCAGACAGCGCCTGCTGGCCACCTCGAGACATTCGCAAAGAACGCTAGCTACATGGGAGGGATTCGTGAAGGATGGATTGAAAAACATTCGAACCGCAAAGAAGAGGCGACGGGAGGAACCGGCAGAGGATGCAGTGACGTGACACACACACACACACACACACACACACACACACACACACACACACACACACACACACACACACACACACACACACACACACACACACACACACACACACACACACACACACCGCTCACCCACGCGCACCGGGCCTTGCACTTTAAATGCCGTGGGGCTCCTGTCGTTAGACGTGGAGACGCGAGGTTCGCCCCCCCTTGCCCCACCACCTCGTGTGTGTGGAGAAGTCTACCTTACCTTACCTTACCTTAGAGGGTGTGGATGCTGAGTTGACGGAAATCGGAGGACGCGACCCACTCTTCGCCACAGACGGTCCCGCGCCTCGCCACCAGACGGCTACACAACACTACTGATCCTGGTCATTAGAGCTGCCAGGGATAGCGTCAGGAGCCGGTAGGAGTCAAAACCCCTCATATTTGAGACATCGTGGCCTATATACTCGTGCAACGAGCCGAGCGCGCGCGCGCGCGCGCGGCCGGGTCTTTGTGCGCTGCCCGCGGATCCGACTGCGCGCTGCCCGCGCTGCGCAGCGCTGAGGCAGCTGCTGCTGCTTTGGCACTGCTTGCCTGCCCGTCCTCCCACGACGGCCCGTCTGGGCTGGCTGCGGGCGGGCAGGCGGGCGGCAGCGCGGCCGCTGGAGGCGCGCGCGGCCTCGGCGCCGAGGGCAGCGAGGGCGCTTGCGAGAGCTCCGGCGGGGAGGGAGCGGCAGCAGCAGCAGCAGCGGCTTCCTCCCGCAGTGGCGCTGGTGCGAGCGCTGCTGCTGAGGGCAGCGAGGGGGCGGTGGCTGGCAGCGAGGGCTGCAGTGGCACACGCACCCCAGAGGCGGAGAGCGGCGCCTGCGAGGCGCAGGCCGCGGAGGCGGGTCAGGCTGCTCAGCAGCCCGACCCAGAGGGCGGCGCTGGGACGAGCGCTGCCATGGAGGTTGAGGAGGAGCAGGGCGGCTGCTCTTGCTCGTCGAATGGTCCGGAACGCGGCCGAGCCAGGCTGCTGGACGTGCCCCATATTGGGGGCCCGCCGGCATTACCCCGCCCGAGACGCCGGTCTCGGACGCTGCTGGCGCGCCCCACCCTTTCATTCTTTCAGATGAGGCCACGGGTTCTGAGGCGGGCGAGGCGGCTGCTGAGGCGTTGGCGCGTTGGCGGAGGCGGCGGTCGACGCCGTCTACGGGGCGCTCGTGGCGGCGACGCTCGAGGAGTGGGCTGGCGCGAGCACGGACAACCCCGTCTCCGTGGCGGACGCTCGAGGCCCAGGCCTCGAGTGTCAGCAGTGCTTTGGGAGCTTTTACGACGAGTTTGGCGTGGAGCCGTGGCTGTGGCGCCGGGCGATACGTGAGGGCTGGTCGGAGCTGGGCGGGGGCTGGTCGGGAGAGGAGATGGAGGCGGCGGAGAAGGAGATATGGCGCGGCGAGAGTTCTGAGATCTCTCAGCTAGGCGAGTGGGTCTGCGATGCTTGCCTGGAAGGCTTTTTGGGGGGTGGCTTCGGCGACTACTCGGAGCTGCGCAGCGGCTACGTTGCGCCGTATTCGAGTAACCCCTGGATAGGTCGCTCGCGCGACCTCTCCTGGATGCGCAAGGGGCCCAGGGGTCACGCGGAGGGAGGCGCTGTTGGCGGCGGAGGAGGTGGAGGAGGCCGCACGGGCGGCGGAGAAGGCGCAGGCGGCGGAGGGGGGGAAGGGCGGCGGCCGCGGGCGGCAGTCCCGCGAGGCACGCCGGCGGAAGGGTTCGTCTTCGCGGGGCGGGGTGCGCACTGCGCGCCGCGAGGATGAGGAGCCTGAGCCAGGGGAGGGAGGGTTGGGAAGGGGGGGCGAGGCCGGAGGAGTATGACGGCCTCTTCGACGGCCCATAAGGGGCCGTTGTCTGCTGTGCCTTTTGTGGTGCTAGTTCGTGCCAGTCTGCTAAAGAAAGAAAGAAAGAAAACACGCAACCCAAGGGAGGGATGGGAGGACGGCACGCCGCCACCACACAGGGATTTTAAGGAGAGGTGTGTGATGCGCTAGCCGTCGCCCATGGCCGTACGATCAGGTCGTCACTGAATGCTTGATACTAAGGCCGCGAGCTATGCCGGTGGTCAATTGTGCAGCAGGGCACGGTCAGCAGCGCCGACAGGCTGTCGCAAGGCGTGATAGCATGGCCGCAAGTACGGCGAATTCCTTGAAAACAAGTAAAAAATCGCGCAAAAAAGAAAAAAATTCCCGAAAAAATCGGCGCCTGCGGCGGGCCATGGGACCCCATCTCCCCCCCGCATGGATACCCTCTAGGGCCCCCGCCTCCCCCCAGAGACTCGAGTATAATGAATCTCCTTTCCGGAGAGAGAGATTTTTAGAAGCCAAAAAGAAATCTAGCTAACTAGCACACACAGTGACTTGGGCTCGGCAGCTTGTCAACTGCCGGAGCCTTCTTCTCTTCTCCAGTGTTGTAAAATTCTCCAGTGTCGTGCGAGGGTGTTTTGTTGTAAAATTCTCCTTTGACCTTTCCGCGTCTCGTTCATTGGCAACAGATCGCCTCGCAAGGTTCCATGCCTTCCGTGTGCAGTTTCGCCCATGGCGAAGACGCTTGTGTCGTTCCGTGACCACTGGCACGCCGGCGCTGCTGCTCAGGGGGCGTGTGGGCAATTGCACTCCCATCCATCGACGTGCGATTCGAGGACAACGGCGTCGTATTGCTGCGCAGCCCGCGGTAACACGACCTAGGGCTGGGGTGTGTACACACACACACACACACACACACACACACACTAGGGCTGGGTCGAGCCGCCTCCGTGGGGAATTCTTTTTGGCGGCTCCGGTGGTGAGCCTGTGTGTGTGCCAGTCCGCGCCAGTCTGCGCCCTTGTCGTGCCAGTGTGCTGTGAGAGAGGCTTGTATCTTAAGAATTCTTTTTGCTTTGTGTTATTATGCTGGCCTGCTTGGGCGCCAGCCTCGGCCTCGCCCCCGCCCATCTTCGCGGCCCGGCTGCGCGTCTCGCCTTGGGACGCGCGACCCGCGCCTTCAGCGGCCCGCGCCAGGCCGTGATTGAGGAGCGGCTCGCGAGCGCGTTTGCGCCGCTGCACGTCGTGGTCGAAAACACGTCGCATGGCGCGCGCAAAATGCTCTCTCCCACTGCCTCTGCCGCCCGCGCTGTCCGTGCGCCACCGCACACGCCGCCGCGTTGACGCGCGCGCACCCAGCGCCTCCCTCTCCTCCCGACTGATCCGCAGGCCGCAAGGAGGACGAGTCGCACTTCAAGGTTGTGGTCGTGTCGGAGGCGTTTGAGGGAAAGCGGCTGGTCGGGAGACACCGCGCGGTTAACGCCGCCGTCTGCGAGCCCGACGGCTCCCTCGGCTTCCACTCCCTGGAGATTGGTGCGCGCAGTAGCCTCCGACCTGCTTCGACCGCCCGCACACGACACCCGAGTGACGCGCACCTCGCCAAGGCTCAGCATCGAGCGCCCGCACACGCGCCTCTCGGCCGAGCGCCCTCCGAGCGCGCGCACGCCTCTCGCAGCGCGAGGCGCCGCGTCTCGCAGCGAGGCGCCCTCCTGCCTCACGCCCGCAGGTGCCGCAAAGACGCCCGCAGAGTGGGAGCTGGACAGCGCCGTGCCTCCGTCGCCAAAGTGCGCGGGCGGAGATGGCCGAGGCATGAGCCGGTGAGGCCGGACGCCGAGGCCGTACTCCCCGTGTTTTGCTTTGGTGGAGCCTGGCTCGTGCAGTGTTACTGGCTGGTGGGTCCATCCACCATCCTGCGTCAAGACTCAAGCGTCAAGTGTCATCCGATGTCACGTCCACAATCTACTGTCCGTGTTTGACCCCCGCAGCAGAGGCGTTCACTAGGGATCTAGGCTCCGACAGTCGACTGTCGTGTGAAATGTGTCGAACGAAAGAGAGAGTCCGTGGAGTGTGGAGAGAGAAGCGCAGACGGCTCTCCGGGACGCCCCGAGGGCGAGGCGCGTGCAGACGTGAAGAAGACGACACCGGACACGCCACACACGGCGCACAGCACGCGCGTCACACAACACGACATGTGCATGTGCATGTGCATGCACATGGACATGTAGACTGAATGCGCCCTCTCACTGCGCTCTACGGCTACTCACAACACCTCGCTGCACATACGACCTCTCAACTTCCCAACACCGGGAAACGGGGCTACGTCAGCGTTATACGGATCGGATCCGAGAGGAATCCATCCACACCATCACCGGTGCGCGACAGTATGGGCACTGGGGCATCTTAGCAGAGCAAGGGCCACACGCGCACTGGTGGCCGCACGGCACTGCGAGGTGGTTCTTCGGCCGCGTGAAGCACACTATGCACGTAGTCTCGCCGCCGAGAGACGACTCGGGCACTGCCGGTCGGCCCGTGTCGAAGCGTGCATCGGCCAGCGAGACGACTGCAACCGGCGGCGGCGTCTCCCTCATTGGCGTCTCCATCGGAGCAGGCTGGGCGTCGGAGGCCGCGGCGACTGCACCAGCCGGCGCGGCAAACGGCGCCTGCTCCTCAGCCGCCCGCGCCGCCTCGTCCGTCAGCCTCGTGCTCTCCTCGAGCGCCACAGCAAGCTCCACCTCCACAGCTGCCGTCGCCGCCGCCGCCGCCGCCTCCGCCGTAGACGCCTCCTCCGCCGGCGCCTGCAGCTCGCACTCCTGCGACGAAGGCCCCGCCTCGCCGCTGCTGCCCGCCTTCTTCTTCTTCTTTCTGGCCTTCTTGCTCTCCTGTGCAGCCTTCTCCGCCTCCTCCTCAGCCAGCAGCGCTCCGCAATGCCTCCGAGAGTGCTCCATGAGCACCTCGACACACTCCGTGTTGCCCAGCGCCTTGGCCTTATCGAGTGCTTTCCTGCCCTTCGCATCGGTCAAGTGCGGGTCGGCACCCTCGAGCAACAGTCGATCCATGACCATCGGATGGCCGTGGTAGGCCGCATTCATCAGAGCAGTGAAGCTGCACTCCCCCTCAGTGACCCTCATGTAGTTGACCTCCGCGCGGTGCCGCAGCAGCGTGTCGACTACGGACATGTGTCCGCCGCCGGCGGCGAGCACGAGTGGGGAATCTCCTACCCTGTAAGTGGGGTTGACCCTCGCACCATGCCGCAACAGCAATTCGACCACAGGTAGGTTGCCTTGGGAGGCGGCGTCCATCAACACAGTGGTGCCGTGGCTGCTCGACTCCACGTCAGCGCCGCCCTGCAGCAGCATGGCAGCCAGCCGCTGGTTGCAACCCATGGTGACGGCGGCAACTAATGCAGCGCTGCGCTGGATCAGCGTTGACGGCGCACCATGACGGCGGATCGCGCCGCGCTGGATCAGCAACTCGACCAACTGCTCGTGGCCAACTGTCTTAGCATAACTACAGGCGCACGTGAGCAGAGTGACCTCGTTCCCGTTGTTGTCGAAGGTCGCGGTGGCCTGCCCACCGCCATCGAGCCACGCCTTGAGCACTGCCAGCTCTCCCCCCCTGACCGCCGCCACAACCTCGTCAGGTGCCCTCTGGCAGTTCGGCAGGGGCGGCGGCGCGGAGGGCAGCGCGGCGGAGGGAGGGCGGACAGGCGGCAGCGGCGAGGTTGGCAGCTCGGAGGTGTCGGCGCTGGGCGCGGGCGGCGCCACCGCCGCCTCCACATCCACCGCCCGCACCTCCGCATCACTCGGTGGCGCGGGGAACGACTGTTGCGGGAGGCCGATCTGCGGCTGGTCGTTCGAGATCAGCGCGAACTGCAAGATGAGGATGACCTGGAGGGAGGAGAGGCCGGGTGGCGAGCGGGGTGCGGTGGCAGCGCGCGCCTGGAGGGGCGCGCCTTGCAGTTCTGCACGGTGTTCATGACGTGGTTGTCGATGCGAACGATGCTCAGCGCGCGGATCTGCGGGAGGCGAGAGGGGTGGGGGGGGGGACGGTGATCATGTAATGATGGGACGCTCCCGGCGCGCGTTCGGGGCTCACCCCAACTCCCTGAAGCATCGGGCTCAGCGTGGCGGAGAGCATCGCCTGCGCCAAAGCGAATCGCGGCACGGTCAATTGCGTGCAGCGCGTGCGCGGCTTCCGGCGGCGGCAACGCTGCGGAGCGGTAGCCGGTTCGGGTGAGGCTGGAGGCGGCGGGGCCAAGTGGCGCGCCTGCATGTAGTGCCGGCCGTCCGAGATGATGACGCGGTAGCGGTCCGCCTGTGTCGGCTTGATCTCGAGGATCTGCACGCGGTAGGGCTTGATCCCGGCCTGGCCGGCTGTCTGCCCGCTATGCATGAGCTCAATGCACCCCTCGTCGAGCATGGCGCGTGCGCTGAGCTCCTTGAGATGCTGCCTGATTGCCTCGACACATCGGACGTGCTTATTAGACGTGGCGCGACTCAGCGCCGTGAAGCCCATTCCGTCGCGAATGCCCATGTCAGCTCCGTTGCGCAGCAGGAATCGAACCATGTCGGGGCGGTCGTTCATGGCCGCTGCGATCAGTGCAGTTGACCCCCGCATATGGTTGACATCCGCCCGGTGCTCGGCTGCGCGGCATCAGGCTGCGAATCACGTCGAAGGCGGCCAGACCATCCTGATGAGAGCTGCAAGCTCTGGCAGTCTGCCAGCAGTCGGGCTGTTACTCCAGCACGGTGCCGACCCGAGTGTCGTCTCCACAGAGCCGCAACCCGGATATACGTCATGGAGAAGTTTGTTCGAGACCTCGGGAGCGGCCGGCTATTCACACCTCGGCAGTGTGGTTTGGGCCGTATACTGCCCTGGGAAGGGCTCTGCCCGCTTGCGAAGTGTATCGATGCAGCTCCGCCCACAGCTCCCACCATCAGCCGCTGGAGGTGCTCGCGCGCTTGCTGCAGGCAAACGCGGACCCGAACCAACCGACGAGGTTCGGTCGACTGGCAGATAACGAAAGCGTCGCGCCGCTCGTCGCAGCGGTGCGGGCCCGTGCGGCAGGCGCAGTCAAGCTGCTGCTCGAGCGCGTGCCGCAAACGCATTCGGATGCCGACCGCTCCATTATCATTGAGGCGATTCCTGCCGACAGCATGCCTTATCAGATGTCAAACCCCCAAACCCCAGAGGTGCTTGCCATGCTGAGATTGAAAGCAAGGCTGACGTGAACGAAATCCACCACGACGGCCAGCACGCGTTTACGCGCCCGCTGCACAGGCTGATCGACATCCTCTGGTATGAGATTCATGGGATGTCACATGGGCGTAACGGAAGACGCCACACATCGACGCCACTGCTGCAGAGCCCTCATATCTTGCTCGCAGCCGGCGCGAACCCGACGCTCGCGGATGGCCACGGGAAGCACGCAGCGCACAAGGCCATATCTGTTGCTGACGAGCAAGTCGTTGGCATCTTGGCGGCTCACGACAAGTTTCTGCCATTGCGCCTCTCTCAGGAGAGCGAGGATCAGCTTGCATTCTCCTTCCTCGCCGTAGCTGCTTTTCATGCCTACGTAACGATCAGGTTGGCTGGAATATTCTGCAACGGTTGCTGGATATGTTGCCCGCTGCCGGCGAGACTGTACAAGAGGGGGGGATTGCGACGCGCGAGGACTGCTTGGGCCAAGCACTGTGGACTTGGTGAGATCAAGTGACTACAGGAAGCGCAGGCCCGTGGAGATGCTCCTCAGCGCCGGCGCAACGTCGACTACGCGCTGGGCAATCAAGGGATGACACCACTCCTGCTTGCGGCGAGAGGTTTGGGGATGCGTGATCTGCCGATACTCCAAGCACTGCTCGCGGCTGGTGCCGACGTCAATTACGCTGATCATCATGGGCGCACTGCGCTGCTGTATGCAGTGTTGAAAGGGAAGGACGAGTACGTTATCCTCGCCAGCCAGCGCATGCCTATTGTGCAGGCGCTCCTCGAGGCTGGCGCGGACCTGCATGCCGCCCCAACGGACGAGCATTCTCACGAGACCGGTTCAACGCGGCGCATGAGCATCCGTGAGGTGGCGCGTGACGCTGCCAACTTTGGGTTCGACGAGTTTTACAGCCCGGACTATTACAAGAGGTGGTTGTAGGAGTTCCGCACGACGGAGCACTGGAACCGAGCTCGAGACGTTGCGCCGTATCACCAGCTCGCGTGGGGTCTGGCACTTTCCGAAGCGGGCTGGCCCGCGCAGACTTGGAGCCCATCCAATCACGACGCCTTCCCCCTCTTCTTCCGCGAGCAAGTGCAATGTGTCCTGCTCTGCCTCCGTCGCGCCTCGCCGCTCCCGAACGACCTGGTTGTTGCAGTGCTTCTGCCGGCGTTAGCCCATGCAACTCTTTGGGATGGTCACCGGTGGCGCAAGAAGACGAGTGCCGGAACGAGGCAATGGCGGTTGGGGTACTGTGACAAGATGGACCGGCTCAACCGCGAGCTCGGCCGTGCTTGCACTTTGAATGCCCTTACCGTACCTTACGTATGCGGACTACTGTCCCCCGCTCCCCCCTCCCTCTTGCCTCTACCGCTAGTACACTACTATTGCGCCGCGCTGCTTGCTATTGCTCTCCTCGAGCGCCACAGCACAAGCTCCACCTCCACCGCTGCCGTCGCCGCCGCCGCCGCCGCCTCCGCCGTGGACGCCTCCTCCGCCGGCGCCTGCAGCTCAGTCGTCAAACGCTAAGAGCAGCGGATGTGTGCCGAGGGGGGCGGGGAGGCGGTAAGTATATCGCCCGGGGCTGCTGCATCTCCGCGGCATGGAAAAAGAGGTTCCTCCCCCTCCCCATGCCCCAGGCGCGCGATACACACACTCACACAGTCACAGAAAGCATGTGCGATGTGCGTGAGTTTCCTCCGTGGAGATTTACAGATACAGTAGGGTACACGAAAATACATGATCTACGTTTCCCGCCGCCGGCCACAACCCATTGTCTGTATTCGACCAATGTCGCAGTGGCACACCGCGCGACACTCAGCCGCGCGCCAGGGAACATCTCTGTAGTGAAGCGTCCGAGAGCGACCCACGTGGATACCCGCGGACCTCTCCGCGGCGCCGCGCCCTCCGCCCTCAGATGCCCGTGCTCATGAGCTCCCGGTTGCTGGCAAACCGCTCTGGCGCCGCGCCGGGCCTCGCCCCTGCCGCCGCCGCCGTCCGGGCCGGCGCCCCCGGCCTGCGGCCGCGCGGGTCAGCACCCGGGGGCGTCGCGACGCCGAGAAACTGGTCGATCTGCCGCTGCTCGTGCGCCCGCCCCTTGTCGACGGAGCTCTCGGCGGGCTTGGAGACGCCTGGGTGGGTGAGTGGCGGTGGGTGGCCGTGGGTGTGCGGGGAGACTGGGGGGGGGGGGGGGTTGGAAAAGGGGGGGGAGTTGGAAGTAGAGCTCCGGGTGTGATGCGGGGGGCGAGGCCCGCTCTGTCGCACGTCATCCTCGGGGCCAGAGAGTCTGCAGTGTGTGTGTGTGTGTGTGTGTGTGTGTGTGTGTGTGTGTGTGTGTGTGTGTGTGTGTGTGTGTGTGTGTGTGTGTGTGTGTGTGTGTGTGTGTGTGTGTGTGTGTTGTACTGTTGCAGCAAGGGCCGTCGCGTGTCGCACCGAGGTTCAGCCGGCGCAGCCCGCCAGACTTGCCGGTACCAAGGCCCCCGGTGCGGTTGCGCTTCGCGGCGCGCTGCCGCTCCCGCTCCATCTTGACGCGCGCGGCGATGATCGGGTTGATAGTGAGCTCGGGGTCCTACGGGGTGCGTTTGGGAAGGGGGGGCGCTGTGGGGGGGGGGGGGGGGGGGCTCATCGGGTCTGCATCTCTCGGCTGCATCTTCGCTGCATCTTGACTGCATCTCTCGGCTGCGTCTCGGCTGCATCTCGGGTGCATGCACAATGTGTGAGTGCCCCTCGTGTGTCTCTCGGCCCTATCTCGGCTGTATCTTAGCTGTATCTCGGCCGCCGTATCTCGCGCCTCGTCCTCCATCGGCATCGCGTCCCGCGACATGTAGTCCTCCATGTTGACCTACCACAGGGGGCCTCCGCATGTGTGCCTCCCCCTTCCTCTCACACAGCCCAGCGCGTGGGCGCGTAGCGTCCCCCCCCCCCCCCCCCCTTCCCCCTACTTGGACACCTGCAGCTCGCGCCGCTTGCGCATCTCGACGCCCTGTCCCGTCACCACCTTGCGCACGGCGCGGCGGCGGCGCAGTACCACGGCGAGTAGGGCGAGCAGCGCCAGGAGAGCGATGCCGCCGATGGCTGCGCCGGCGACCGCCGCGCTGGTGGGGAAGAGAAAGGGGTGGCGGTGAGAGGCGGGTGGACGGCGGCAGTGGCCGGGGCAGAGGCCCAAGGAAGGCGGCGGCGGTTGTGGTGTGCGGCGGTGGTGCGATTGGTGAGACTCGCGGAGGGGGGGGGGGGAGGGGGGCGGGTTAGAGGGGGGTGGTAGGGCCAATGGGAAGCCGGACAGCGGGGCGGGGGGGGGGGGGGGGGGGGGGGGGATGACTGGGGGTCGGGGGGGTAAGTAGGAGGAGGTGGATGGGGGGAGGGCGGGGGGGGCCGGGGGGGGGGGGGGCAGATATCCCGGGGGCAGGGAAGTAATCTGCGTGTTACCGGCGCGGTTTATCGGCGGCAATTAAACTCGGGCGGCCGGCGGCGGCGAGCGTGGAGAGGAGACGAGGCGGCAAAAATTGTCTCGGAGGTACGTCTGCACCGCTTCCAGCTCCTGCGCCTCAAAGGCTCCGGCCGGCACGCTGGCGACCTGCAGGCAAGGCGATGGCAGCGTAGGCCAAGGGGTTCTCAGCAGGCTGGGGGCTGCGGCCGCGGCTGGCTGGCTGGCTGGCGTGTGGGAGGGTGAGGTGGCTGGGCAGATGAGCTGCCGCGCATGGCACACGCCTGCTGGAGGGTCGACAGGGTGGCTCCGGCGAAGCCCGCGGCGAGGACCTGGACGCCTTCCCGCTTGAGGGCATCGGCCGCGTCCTTGGGACTTGGAGAGAGGCCCGCCGACTGCTCTCCGTCGGCGATCAGCATCACCGCCCTTGGGACGTCTTGCCGGGCGGAGTTGAAGGCGTCGGTGCGTGCCATCGTGAGCGCGGCGCCGATGTTGGTCCCGCCCTGTGGATCGGAGATCTGATCTATCGCTGCAGAGAGCGTAGCCGCATCGCCCGTCAGCGGCACGCGTTCGATGGGCGGGTACGGGCTCTGCTGTGCAGTTGACGGTGAAGGAAACTGGATGACGCTCACGCGGACGGCAGACTCGGAGATTTCGAAGAGGCCCTTGAGAATCTGGACGAAGCTGCGGATGGCGGCGCCTCCCGGGCCGCACTTCTCGCCGCCAGAGCCCGCTGTGCACCCGCTTGTGCAAAGCGACGCGCTGCCGTAGAACGTCTTTTCGGCGAGGCAGTAAGTGTCGCTCGCGCTGCCACTCGTATCGATAAGGAGGACAAGCTCGAGCGGGACGTCGCACTTGACGTCCTGCCCGGCCACGCGGGCCACGAGGGCAGCGATAGCGAGCAAGAGCGACCTGATCGCCATTGATCTGATCGCCATTGCTGGGAGTGCCGCGACACGCTTGGAACTGTGATATCTTTTTTTCGCAACCGGCTCAGCCTTACTTCAGCTCGCTTATTCTTCCGTGCGGCTCCCTTTACAATAAAAGAAAGAAAGAAAACAGACAACCCAAGGGAGGGATGGGAGGACGGCACGCCGCCACCACACAGGGATTTTAAGGAGAGGTGTGTGGTGCGCTATCCGTCGCCCACCCTAGGGAGTCTGCCTCTTCCTATCTCTCTTCGCAGTCTCTCGCTGATTCTCGCTGCAATCTTCATGCCACCACGCGGTCGTCCCACCCTCGTCGTTCTCTCCCTTGTCACTTCCTCCTCTGTCGCGTTGTTCTCTTCTGCCCCGTCCTGCGACGCCGCCGCCTGCCGGTCCCTTGTTCTCGCGGCTTCTTTCGCCTGTCGGCGCAACTCCGTCCTCCTCGCGGCGTATCCTGGCCCCTCGAGTCTATCGAGCTCCCCTCGCGCAAGGACCACATTTCTGACTCCCACTCCGATCATTTGCCTACAGGTCATGTTGTTGCTCAGGTCCACTCTCTCTTCGAACACTCGTGCCTCTACGGATGATGCCGGCGCTGGGGTCCCCTTCGGATGCATCGTGACATCTGACAACTGGATTTCCACTGGTTCGTCCTCCTCGGAGTCATCTTCCCCGTCCTCCTTCCGCTCGGCTCTTCGCTCGGTACGTTCGGTGTGGCTCACCCTCCATGCCGTGAACACGTCGTGGGACGCATATGGAGGGAGCTGCAGGGACTCGTAGAGGACAGCGTCAGGCGACCAGAGGGACCCGCGAAAGCCCTTGGAGTACAACGGCGAGCCCGGCCCGGCGATAGCCGAAACGGTGCCAGCGAGCGAGCACACCTTCCGCCTCAGGACCGCCGGGTCGATCTCCTGCAGCTTGCGCTCGTTCTCCTTCAGCTTGCGCTCGTTCTTACGCCGCACGTGGGCTTCCCACACTTCCGCGCGCCGCAGCCGCTCCTGCTCGTACTCCACCTCCTTCTTCTCGGTCCACTCGTCCTCCGCCTCCTTCTTGTCCTTCGCCGCCTTCTTGGCTGCCTTCGCCGCGTCCTCCTTCTTCTTGTCCTTCGCCGCCTTCTTGGCTGCCTTCGCCGCCTTGTCCGCCGTCCTCGCCTGCTCCACAGCCTCCTCCCGGTCTGCCGCCACCTGGGCCGCTGCCGCCTTCTTCGCGGCCGCCTTTGCCGCCTTCTCCGCCGCCTTCTTCTCCTTCTTCTCCGCCGCCGCCATCCTGTCCGCCTCCGCCTTCTCCGCCTCCGCCTTCTTGACCGCCTCCGCCTTCTTGACCGCCTCCGCCTTCTTCTTCTTCTTCGCCGCATCCTTCCTCTCCTTCGTCGCCGATGCCTCTCTCTTCTTCTTCGCTGCCGCAGCCCCCGCTGCCATCCACTGCTCGTTCGAGTAGCAAAAGCGGCCCGTGGAGGGGTCGTAGCAGTGGTGATGGTATGACCACACGCACCACGCCCCGCCGCCCGTCTGGGAAGAGAGGCCGCCGCATGCCTTTGCCTCCGGCTGGGAGCCGACAGGGTCGTACATCTTCTTCGGGTTGTGCTTGATGCCGTTCTCGATCGTGTTGTAGAAGCCCCCGTAGGCTGCCGGCTGGGAGCCGACAGGGTCGTACATCTTCTTCGGGTTGTGCTTGATGCCGTTCTCGATCGTGTCGTAGAAGCCCCTGTCGAAGGCTACGTAGACGCCGTCGTAGCCCACGTCGCGCGCGAGAGAGCCCTCAAAGGCTACGAAGGCGCTGTCACAGCCTGTTGCCTGGAGCGCGATTAGGCTGGTGGTCAGGCCGGGTTGTGTCTTTCGTTTCTTTTCTTTTTCCTCTTCTCCCTTTTTTCTGGTTCTTTTATTTTTAGGGCGTCCCTCGGAGTGAGGTGTGTGTGCTGTGTGTGCTGTGTTTTTTTTTGAGTGTTTTGGGGGGGGGTTGTGTCTGGGTGTGTGTGTCTGTGTGACACCCTAAGCGGCCCCCGAGCTGGCCGAGCGTTAAGAAACTGCTCAGGCACAGACACGGTTGCCGCCTTGGGTGCTATGTAGTGCATCTCTATGACTATGTTACGCATCTATTATCTTTGTCACGCCTGGAGTGTGGAGGGGGGCGGCGTTTGCGGGAGAGCCTCGTTGTCGACGTCGATCTGCACGAGGACGGATCCGGCGGTGATCGAGCGGAAGACGGCGTTGGTGCCGTTTGCGAGCCGCGTCGGCGGCGTGGTCAGCGAGCTCAACTCTTCGAGGATGCCGCCCTCGATCTGCCTCTTGTACTCGGCGTCGAGGGAGCCAGAGAGTACGATTGAAAGCTCGACCCAGCTCGGCGGCGGCGGCGCCGGCGGCAGGGACGGGGAGGGGGGCGGCGACGAGGGTGGCGACGGCGGCGCCGGGGAGATGTTGGGCCAGACCGGTGGCGGAGAAGGCGGCGGCGGCGGCGAGGGCGGCGGCGGCGGCGGCGGCGAGGGCGGCGGCGGCGATGGGCTTGGTGGCGGCGACGGCGGGGTCGAGGGCGCAGGAGGGGACGGCGGGGGCGGAGGCACTGGCGGGGGCGGCGAGGGCGACGGTGGCGGTGGTGCGGGTGGCGGCGCTGCCGGCGGTGGCGAAGGGGAGGGCGGCGGCGGCGAGGGCGGCGGCGGCGGCGAGGGGGGCGGCGCTGGGGACGGGGGCGGCGTCGGGGAAGGGGGCGGCGGCGAGGGCGGCGCAGGGGGAGGGCTGGGCGGGTTGGGCGAGAGCTTTGGCCAGATCGGCGGCGGGGACGGTGGGGGCGGGGACGTCGGTGGGGGCGGCGGCGTTGGCGGGGGCGGCGGCGGCGGCGAGCGTGGCGAGGAGACGAGGCGGCAAAAGTTGTCTTGGAGGTACGTCTGCACCGCATCCAGCTCCTGCGCCTCAAAGGCACCCGCAGGCACGCTGGCGACCTGCCGGCAGGGCGATGGCAGCGTGGGCCGAGGGCTCACGGCAGGCTGGGGGCTGCGGCCGCGGCTGGCTGGCTGGCTGGTTGGCTGGGGCGGGCTGCATGGTGTGTGGGAGGGGTGAGGCGGCTGGGCAGATGAGCTGCCGCGCATGGCACACGCCTGCTGGAGGGTCGACAGGGTGGCTCCGGCGAAGCCCGCGGCGAGGACCTGGACGCCTTCCCGCTTGAGGGCATCGGCCGCGTCCTTGGGACTTGGAGAGAGGCCCGCCGACTGCTCTCCGTCGGCAATCAGCATCACCGCCTGTGGGACGTCTTGCCGGGCGGAGATGAAGGCGTCGGTGCGTGCCATCGTGAGCGCGGCGCCGATGTTGGTCCCGCCCTGTGGATCGGAGATCTGATCTATCGCTGCAGAGAGCGTAGCCGCATTGCCCGTCAGCGGCACGCGTTCGATGGGCGGGTACGGGCTCTGCTGTGCAGTTGACGGTGAAGGAAACTGGATGACGCTCACGCGGACGGCAGACTCGGAGATTTCGAAGAGGCCCTTGAGAATCTGGACGAAGTTGCGGATGGCGGCGCCTCCCGGGCCGCACTTCTCGCCGCCAGAGCCCGCTGTGCACCCGCTTGTGCAAAGCGACGCGCTGTCGTAGAACATCTTTTCGGTGAGGCAGTAAGTGTCGCTCGCGCTGCCACTCGTATCGATAAGGAGGACAAGCTCGAGCGGCACGTCGCACTTGACGTCCTGCCCGGCCACGCGGGCCACGAGGGCAGCGATAGCGAGCAAGAGCGACCTGATCGCCATTGCTCTGATCGCCATTGCTGGCGCTGCCGGGCGAAAAGCGGCGGGATGACGACACGCGGAAGTTTTTTTCTGCAACCGGCTCAGTCTTGCTTGAGGCCGGCAGCTCGCTTATACAAAGAAAGAAAGAAAAAACACCGCTGGCACGCTTTCTTCATTTCGCGACCCTGTGAGTGTGCGCCGGTGGTATGCACGCGCGGACTGCCGCCTTGCGAGCCGCCTTCGCTGGCTCGAGCCGAGGTGCCATATCTCGCGCCGGCCTGCATCCGCTCGTGGTTCCGCTCGCCGAGGCGGAAGGCGGCACGGTGCTCGGCTCGCTCAGCTGGCGGCTCGACGCGACCGGCGACCCGGGCGACGCTCCTGCCTCTGCCTCCGAGGCGACCCTTGTCGAGGTGCAGCGCGGCGGCCTCTTCGTGAGGCCGCTGGGCACGCCGGCGCACGTCGCACGGCGCGCCGCCGTCGAGGCGGACCTTGCCGGCGGCGACGGCGCCGCGGAGGCCGTCGGCTTCTTCTCTGCGGCCGCCGTGGAGGCGGGCGGGCTGCCGTACACGCGAGGCGCGCACGCCGAGAGCGGGCTCAGCCTCGACCAGTTCCTGCTGCTGCGGGTCGGCCCCTTTGCCGACTGCTGGGCGCGCCTCTCCGCAGACCGCGTCGCCAGGGGCGACACCACCGCCGGCCTGATTGCGGCGGAGCGAGGGTCGGCGCGAAACCCGGGGTGGGGCTGCTGCTTGCTGGCGCAGGCTAGGATGCTGTCGGAGCTCCGCCGGCTCGAGGAGGCGCGTGACGTGGCGCTGTCGGCGCTTGAGACGCCGTTCTGGACGTTCGGCGCGCCCGTCTCCGAGGCGAGAGGCGTAGCCGAGATGCGGCCGGCGCGCAGCCGAGGTGTGACAAAGGTGTGGCCGAGGTGTGGCCGAGACGCAGCCGAGATGCGGCCGAGGTGCAGCCGAGACGCAGCCGAGATGCGGCCGAGGTGCAGCCGAGGTGTGGCCGAAGTGTGGCCAAGGTGTGGCTGAGACGTGGCCGTTGCGCCCCCGCCGGCGACGGTCTCGGCACAGCTCTGGCTGAACAGCATCGGATCACCATCTCACGCCTCGGTGCCAGGCGCAGTCGCTCGCCCAGCTGTCGCGCGTCGAGGACGTCCGCGCGTTGCTGCGGCAGGCGAGATCGGCCGAGATCGGCCGAGATCACCCGAGAGCAGCTCGAGAGCAGCTCGAGAGCACCCGAAATTGCACGCAGAGGACGTGTGCGCGCTAGCGGCAGGCGGGTGCCTCCTCTGCCTCCTCTGCCTCCTCTGCCTCCTCTGCCTCCTCTGCCTCCTCTGCCTCCTCTGCCTCCTCTGCCTCCTCTGCCTCCTCTGCCTCCTCTGCCTCCTCTGCCTCCTCTGCCTCCTCTGCCTCCTCTGCCTCCTCTGCCTCCTCTGCCTCCTCTGCCTCCTCTGCCTCCGCTGCCTCCTCTCGGCCACCTCTCGGCCACCTCTCGGCCTCCTCTCGGCTACCTCTCGGCCACCTCTCGGCTACCTCTCGGCCACCTCTCGGCCACCTCTCGGCCACCTCTCGGCCACCTCTCGGCCACCCCTCGGCCACCTCTCGGCCACCTCTCGGCCACCTCTCGGCCACCTCTCGGCTACCTCTGCAGGTGCAAGCGCAGGGCGACGAGACGCGCGGCGTGAAGGTGGCGCCCGAGGAGGTGTGGCGGCGCGCGGCGCTCGACCTGATGGATGCCGTCGTCCTCCGCGGAGGCGAGTGGGGCGAGATCAGCGCCGATTTGGCAAAGGCACTGGAGCGGGCCGGGCTGCAGGAGCAGGCGGAGAGGGTGCGGGGTGGCGGCTGACTCGAGAGCGTGCGGCGGCGGGCCGCGAAGCGGGTGGGGGCGCCGCCCGCGTCTTTGGGCAATCACCTTTTCGTTGAAAAAGTACACACGCACCTCACACGCGATGCAGACGAAGCGTCTGGCGAGAGTGACAAACAGTGACATCGTCGTGTTGGAGTGTGCTTCGACACAGGAGACACTCGGCGCCGGTCGGCCGGCAAGGCAGACGACGGCACCGACACACGCGTAGCGTTGGACTGACAGAGTGGTCCGCTAGCCAGCCTGCTACAGGCGGTGCGGCTCCTCCCTCGCCTCTCTACGGGAAGGACTATCAAGGGCAAGGCACTTCGGCGTGCTCCTTGGCGGTCCACCCGCGTTGCAACCGCGGGACAGTGCGGTGTGTGCTGGCAACTCATGGGGCAGCAACGCCCCGCCGTCGGGGTCGCTGCGAGCCGTGGGACCGGCTAGTGGCCCGCGGATCGCGTCGGTCTGGGCACTGGACAAAGGGAGTATGTACGGTTTGGCGCTTGAGCAGCCTCAGAGCGCACATCAGGGTAGCACGGCTGGCCGCACGCCACCCGAGCCTGCCCTGAGCCGGCCCAGCCGCAGGTGGCTGCTGCTCATGCCCATCCCGCCCGCCGGGAGGCCGCGTACCTCCTGTTGTAAGGAGGCGATCTGGCGGCTGAGCGCCGACTCCACATTGCCCCGCATGAGAACCATGGTTGCATCGCCAGCCAGGAGCAGCAGCACGGTGCTCGCCGCCGCGGCCTTGACGATGGCGATCAGGCCCGGCATGATGGTGGCTGGGCGGCAGTCGAGCGCAGCGAGGACTCACAGTCGCCGACAGCCTTGTTGGATCGAATCTGCGATGCAGCGATGCCAGGCTGTTCCCTCAAAAATCGGCGTCTCACGTACATCTTTATTTTTATTATTTCTTCTTTTCGCCGCATTGCCCAAGAGCCACAGCCTCTTTCTACATGCATACATACAGCCTCGCCTAAAAACTCTCCTTTTTTACATTACTAACAGCTGGCCCACAACGCCCTCTATGTTTTGTGAGCTATATACCTCGTTTCGATTGTGCAAAGACGGATGTATTGATAGATATTTTTAGCAATACCAAACAACTCTAACTTGTTTTGTTGATGTATTGTGACGCGCATATTTCCAACGGGATCACACAGCTCGCACATACACATATAGCTCACCTTCACACATTCATCTGTCTATGCAGAACCGAGCAGCGAATCACATGAGCGAATCGATTTGATCTTGACGTTGCGCACCATAGTCCATAGACAGGACTATGTGCTGTCCATAGCAACGCCGGCTGGCCTGGCCACGCAGAGAGACCCCAGCCCAGACAGAGAAGCCTGGGCTCAGTTGTGGCGACGAGAGGTCAGGTGAGGACCTCTGACTCCGTGAGGACAGCAGAGTGAGGACCTTTTCGCGGAGCAGAGATAGAGCAGAGATAGAGGTCGATCTCGAAGTCGATCACGATCGATGGGAACGGGCGTCACGCGGCGTAGTGACCAGTGCATGCCGCCCAACAACATTCGACTGCCACAGGTCATATCCTCTCCCGGCCCATGAACTCCGTCGCGAGAGGCAACGGTGAGGACCTCTTGTAGGCTGTTTGAGGACCTCTATGTCAGCTCCATGTCCATGTCCATGTCCATGTCCATGTCCATGTCCATGTGGTAAGTGATGACCTCTTCTCCGAAAGATGGGCGTGACGCGGGAGCCTGAGTCGCAGTGTCGCTCGCAGCACGTGCTCGGCAGGTCATACTTCTTGAGACCAATGAGCTCGATCCGAAGAGGTAGGTCCTCCAATCGGGGAGGACTCACAGCTCTAGCGTGCCAGGCTGAGGACCTCCATGGTGGGTGAGGACCTCTCACTGGACTCATTGTCGTAGCTCTCGCTGTGGCTGTCTTTGGGAGCTTGCGACTCTCGCATCCTCGGCGGGCGTGCTCCATACAGAGCGAGAGGACACGGATATCCTTCGTGACTAGTCACGGGCCGTCGTGCAGCATGCACAGGGGGGCACGTCACACACAAGAATCTCATTTTCTCACACCAGTGCCAGTGCGCGCCAGTCCCGTGCCCAGTGTCGTGCGAAGGATTTTTGTTGTAAAATTCTCACACCCCGCCCGCAGTGTGCGCGTGCGCGCCGCCGCGCGAGCACACACTTACCCGACCGCGCGGCGCGACATCGGGGAGAACAGCGAGCAGGAGCTTACGGGTTGTGAATAATAGAATATTCTGCTACGTACGATGACATGCACAACACAGTATTGGGCGGCGGTTAGACGACTCCGCTTTGCGACGTATAGAGCCCAGCGTCTCGACAACTGCACACGTCAGCTCCATCGTCCGCAGCTGCAGCGTCACGCCGCCTTCACGCTCTTCTGCCTCCGCCGCACCTCCTTCTTTAGGCGTTTCTGGAATTTCTTCTGTCCCATGCGATACTGCAGGAAGAGCAGCACGCCGAGAATGACGAGCACCACCTCGAGCGGCAGGCGCGACGCGCTCCAGTGAGGCGACGGCGCAGCCTCCTCGCCCTCGCTCGCGGACGCGCAGGCGAGCAGTAACGGAATCAGCAGCGTGAGGCGCGACGGCAATCGGTGATACATTCTGGAGGCCAGCGGCGTTGGTGGCGCGGGCAGCGCTCGACGGCCCGATGACAGATGTCGTTGCGTTTCTTTTGTGTTTGTGCACTTGAGCACTTGAGCACTGGATAGGGTCGATTCCGCATGGTACGGGACCCCTCGATCGTCTCGCCCTCGTGTTTGTGAGCTAGTAAGGGCCCTTGTGTTTCAAGAATTCTTGCATCCCCGGCTTCTTCCTTTGCGTGACAGAGAACGGACGCAGTTGGACCCCACTTCTAGAGAGAGATTTTTAGAAGCTTCTCTTCACTTACTCTCTTCTCTTCACTTCTACGAGTAGACACTCTAGATGGAGTTGCGATTGCAGAAGTTCGCTCTCTCGCAGTCGCTCTAGTGACAGGTCTCGCTGTTGTAATAGACAAAAGAGCTTGGAGCTTAAGCAAACGAAACACAATTCAGGAGATGCGCATTTCTCGGCATCGCATCCCCGCCGGTGCAGCACGTCTCCCCCTCGGCCTCGAGGACGTCTCACAACACCAAATGCCACTCTACCAGGCCGTGCCAAGCCTGTGCATGTGCGTCACATGTCGCGCATATATGCTTACCTGGACAGAATGCGTGCTTGTGTACAAAAGTGCGCGGCGCGATGTGGCCTGGCCGCACAGCGCGCTTACGCGCCCGCGCCACCACAGCGGCCGTGACCATGCCCCCTCTCCTCCGATTCGACCCTCCGACCCTCCGCGCGGGGCGCCTAGGAACCGCCGCGTCCCTGCAGAGAGCGCCTGCGCGCACATCAGGCGGCCGGCGATGCGGGGTCGAGGCTGCCGGCCCAGCCATCGTCCGTCCAGTGCTTTGGCTCCTGCCAGCCGTTGAGCGGGCCGCGCGGGCCCGTGATGGGCGAGAGGGGCGCGATGTCGCCCCAGCCGGGGACGCGGCTGATGAAGCGGAGCATGGCGACAGCCTGCGCGAGCGGCTTGTAGTCGAGCGTCGTCGGCCGTGCCCTGCCGCTGCAGCAGCTGGTGTAGTAGATGAGCGCCATGGCGATGGTGCCGCCCACGTGGACCGCGGCCGGGTCGTCGGCGAGGGTGTGCTCCTATTCACGGCGGCCGCGGTGTGAAGAGACGCCGTCCGCCCCACCCCTGCGGCGTGCGCTCAGGGCGTGCACTCCCTCGCGCGTGCGTGCGCGTGTGCATGTGCATGTGCATGTGCGCATGTGTGTGTGTGTGTGTGTGTGTGTGTGTGTGTGTGTGTGTGTGTGTGTGTGTGTGTGTGTGTGCGTGTGTGCGTGCGTGCGTGCGTGCGTGCGTGCGTGCGTGCGTGCGTGCGTGCGTGCGTGCGTGTGTGTGTGTGTGTGCGTGCGTGCGTGCGTGTGGGTGTGCGTGTGTGCGTGTGTGTGTGTGGCACCTCGAGCGGCGACCGCCCCTTGAAGCGGGGGTTCGACAGCCGGAGCGAGCGCACGGTGCGCGCAAAGGCCGCGTGCTGGTTCGAGAGCGTCTCGCTGCCCCCGCGGGTGAGGAAGATGGGGCAGAGGGTGCGCATCGCGGCGGTGCTCGCGCCGCTCGTGTCGCCGTCCCAGCTGAGGAGGCGGGGGGGGTAACGGCGGCGGGGTAAAGGTGTGGGTGAGGAGGCGGCCGGGAGGTGTCTCGGAAGCGTCTCGGAAGCGTCTCGGAAGCGTCTAGGAGGCGTCTCGGGCCTCGGTCGGAAGGGTCTCGGAAGTGTCTCGGAAGTGTCTCGGAAGTGTCTCGGAAGTGTCTCGGAAGTGTCTCGGAAGGGTCTCGGAAGTGTCTCGGAAGGGTCTCGGAAGGGTCTCGGAAGGGTCTCGGAAGGGTCTCGGAAGGGCCTATCGCCTGCTCTCTCCGTCGTGGATTCCGCGCCCCACAAACGACACGAGGCCGTCTGGTCGCTCGCGCTGCGCCGCGGTGGCGTACGCGGACTGGAGGAAGGAGGTGATGAGGGGTGGGATGCAGTCGGCGCCGCCCCCGTACGAGAGGTAGCCGCCCTGCTGCGGGTTGTTGCCCGAAAAGGACTCGGAGTCGATCGCGTCGTCGGTGAGGCCGAGCCAGGGCGAGATGAGCACGATCGCCGCCGGCGGCTCTCCGCCGCGCCGGCCCTCTGCCGTGTCGGGCAGGCTGCCGCCGCACTCGGATCCAGGGCGGAGGCGCGTCGTCGCGTTGAGGGCCGCGGCGAGGCAGAGGTTGCCTCCGGCCGAGTCGCCGAGGAGGATGACGTTGTCCGGCCCGTAGACCTAAGGTTAGGTCAGGTCAGGTAACCACACACGCGAGGTGGCGGGGCAAGGGGGGGCGACCCTCGCGTCTCCACGTCTAACGACAGGAGCCCCACGGCATTGAAAAGTGCAAGTGTGTGTGTGTGTGTGTGTGTGTGTGTGTGTGTGTGTGTGTGTGTGTGTGTGTGTGTGTGTGTGTGTGTGTGTGTGTGTGTGTGTGTAGACCTGCATCAGCTTGACGTACACGGGCGCTACCACGTCGAGGGCGGTGGGGAAGGGCGTGCCGATCGGGTACTCTGGGATGAGGACCACCTGCTTTGAGATATAGCCGAGATGGGTCCGAGATGCAGCCGAGAGACAGCGCCGAGTTGGTGCTCGGGGAGGAGGAGGAGCGCGCCTGCGGTGTCGGTTCGGGTACCGTGGGGTAGGGGAGGGTGGGGTCAGGTACTGTGGGGTAGGGGAGGGTGGGTTCGGGTACCGTGGGGGGAGGAGGAGGGGTGCGCCTGCCCGGTCTGCTCGGCGAGGAAGAGGCCGATGAGGTACAGGTAGTTCTGCGCCGCGAGGGCCGCGTAGCCGCCGCCGTGCAGGTAGACGAGGACGCGGTTGCCGACCGGCGACCTGTTCACAGCCAGAGGTGTGAAGAGACGCTGTTCACACCGCAGGCGACGAGTTGCCGACCGGCGACCCTTCGTGCACGTTCGAGGCCAGCGGCCTGCCCCGGCTGTCTCGCGCGCCGTGCGGCGTCGGGAGCTCGGTAAAGGGGCGGCCGGTGAAGGCGCAGCGGCGGGGGTAGACCCAGAGGCCGCCCCAGCCCGAGGCGCCGTCGCACCACCACGACCCCGTCGGTTGCACCATCGAGCGGCTCGGCCTGCCGACGGCATCGGCGGCCGGCGTCCACTGCACGCTCGGCCAGATGCACGAGGAGTAGTAGGCGTTGAGGGCGCCAAAGGCGCACGGCACCGAGTTGGTGAGGTTGGCGAAGGCCTGTGCGACACCCCGCTGGCTGAGTGACCCATCTGTGTGTCAGTGTGTCGCTCCCGTATGACTGCCTCTCCTTCTCGCTCGCGTCCCACCCGTGGTAGTGTCCTTCACCTCTCCAACTAGCTAAGGCTAAGCAGGCCTCGAAGACCGAGGCGAAGCGGACTGGCTGCGCGCCTAGCTCGAGTGGGGAGACACCCCGACATCAGGCGCGGGAGCACAAGTACACGTGTTGGGCAGTGTTTTCAGAGCACCGCATGGACGAATGCTTTCCGAATGCGGCTGAATGTGTGGTCTCTCGAGTGCCAGCTGGAGTGCACGTGCCGCGTCTACGGCGCGCGCCGTCCCACGGTGCCAGCGGCATCGTCTCCTCCGAGCCCGCGCCGCAGAGGCGGACGCAGCAGTGGAGCGGGTGCACCGCCCCGGCACCGCTCTCGTACCTGGGCACGGGTGAGGGTGAGGGCTAGGGCTAGGGTGACAGCAAGGGCGAGGGCGGGGGCGGGGGCGAGGGCGGGGGCCGGGGCGAGGGCAAGGGCGAGGGCGAAGAATGGTGGGCGGGCGAGGAGGGTGCGGGAGGAGAGTCGGAGGAGGGGGGAGGAGAGTCGGAACAGGGAAGGAGCCTCGAATGCGAGGTGCATGTCCAGCGGCCGCAGAGCAACAGCTGCCTCGGCACGCGCGGCGCCTCGCTCTTGCGTCGCTGGCCGTAGATGGCCTACCATACCTCCAGAGTACCGAATCCGGTGTGGGTTCAGTCCCGTGGGGGTGTGGTAGGGAGCGCCTCGTCCGCGAGAGACACGCCCCGCGAGGAGGGCCTGTTCACAGCTCTTCATTCACAGCTCTTCATTCACAGCTCGAGGACCACGCCCCGCGACGAGGGCCGCGAGGTCGAGGAGCGCGGGTACTTCATGCCGCGCGGGAAGAGGACCTAGGTAAGGTAAGGCAACCCTCTCCACACGCGCAAGGTGGTGGAGCATTGGCTAGGCAGGTGCACGGGGTGTGTGCATGTGTGCGTACGTGTGCGTGTGTGTGCGTGTGCGTGTGTGTGTGTGTGTGTGTGTGTGTGTGTGTGTGTGTGTGTGTGTGTGTGTGTGTGTGGGTGGGTGTGTGAGGGAGAGCGTGGGTGGGTGGGCGGTGTGATGAGGACCTGCGCCGGCTCGGCGGCGGCGACGAGGAGGTGCTGCGTTTGGAAGAGGAGGGCGGAGCAGCGGTCGTCGGCGGGGGCGCAGCAGCAGGCGAACTCGAACGGGAACCCGCACTGCACCGCTGGCGTCGAGGAGCAGCACTGGAAGGGAACGGCGAAGCAGGGGTTGCAGGGCACCGAGGGGCCGCAGCCGGTAAACACGCCTCGAGAGGCGCCGGAGAACCAGTGGTATGTGGCGCAGCAGACGACGTTGTGGGTGCAGCACCAGAGCGGCGAGGGAGAGCACGCCAGCACGCATAAGTCGTTGCACAAGAACCGGGCTGGGCACGGTCCTCCCGGTCCGCAAGAGCCGGAGCCGCCGCAGTCGTCCTTTCCGGGAGCGAAGAACTGCGCGGTCGAGGGGACACGAGAGGTGCCATGGCCATTCTCACCGGCGAGGAGCTTCTGGTACGTCATCGGCATGACTGGCTCGGCGGGGCTCGGGACCGTGGCCTGCCCCGCTGTCAGTCGCGGCGGCTCGGAGCGGTTCATGCTCTCAGCCTGCGGCGCGCCGGTTGAATGCATGGCGGCGGTCGGTGCCGTGATGCTGGGTCGTCGGTGCGCTGGTCGCCAAGCGGATCTGGTGGTCTAGCCGATGCGCTTGAGGAACGCCGAGGGCAAGGGAAAACGAAAGCTGCGCTCAAGGTCGGACTTCAGCTGTTCTAATAAATAAACAAAGAGCTTTTACGCCCACTCAGGAGGTGTGGCAGCCCGCTGGCTGTGTGTCTTGTGAGCTTGTTTGTGTCTGTGTGTCGCTCGTGCGTGTCGTCATCATCTGTCTTGCGTCCACCCATACCGCGTTGGTGTCCAGTCCGAGCCTGACTGTTCTTCACCTTACTACATACATACATACAAGAGCTGGAGAAATACCAAATTCCAAATCGCAAACATAGAAACCCAAACACAGGCGGCAATAAAAACGGACACCTCTCTACTGATAGATGGGTAAAAAGGAACAGGTCCCCGCCCTTGCGATCTTTGTGCAGGGTTCTTTGTACTTCAGCTGGTTAGAAAAAATCTTTTCTGATTTTGCCGAGGCTTTTTTTCACGCCATCCGTAGAGGAGAGCAAGCGCACAGGCATCCAGGGCCAGAAGCACGGCAAGATACAAAACCCTTTCGAGGCAGCGTTGTGACGGCTCTCTTATGTGTGGCTACATGCCAACGGCAGCCATCATCTTGACTTTCGCCTCGCCCGTGAAGATGTCAAGCGGCAGGTAGGCCTCCATCGAAGCCTGCGGCTTGTCAACGACTTGGGCGATGCGCAAGTCGACGGCGACCGACGCGAGGATGAGGCCCTGGTTAAACGAGTAGTCAAGGACGTCGTGCAGGAACTTGATGCACTTGATCAGTGCGTTGCGCCCGCTCATCTGCGCAAGGGCCGTGGGAGTGCGTGAGACATGGAGAGGCGAAATGATATAGGTGCGGCGTTGTCGGAGGGAGTGGACATGGGAGAACCTCCAGGTTGTCAGCGACAAAGGTCATGTTGTTCATGACCTCCCCAAAGGTGATGTGCTGCTGGATCGGCCACGGGAAGTTGGCCTCGCCGGCAAAATCGGGGATGGGTTCCGGCTTGTCGCCGAAGCCGTGGAACGAGACGAACGGGGACGAGTGCAGCGGGTTGAGCGACGCGCCGAGAGTCGTCGGAGAGGGCAGATGATACATCGGGTCGTCCGGCTTGATGAGCTTGACCTTGACCTGCGGTGCGCGGCGGCATCAGGAGGCGCGCGATTGGTAGGGAGCGTATGTTTAGATTGGCAAAAAGAGATAGAGGCCGCGAGACGTGGCGGAACACACCTTGACGAGGGCCTCCATCTCGATGGCGGTGATCGAGACCTCGCCATCGCCCTGTGCGCCGTGCACATCACCGATGCCGATGCCGCAGCCGTCAACGAAACACTCGATGACGAGGGTGTTGCCAACGGTGATGCGCTGCGCGCGCACGCACGAGAGGGGTCGAGGCTGGGGCTAGAGGTGACGAGGCTAACAAGGTTGCATGGGCCAAGGCGCAAGCCTGCGAGTCTTCGTTCCCGTAATAGACATCGGGAGCGATGGTCCGCAGGCAGTTCTCGGGGTCGGACCCGCCCTCGCCGCACACGCTCGACGGAAAGGCCTAACACACAAACTTGGAGCTCTGCGCATGTGGGAGGTGGGTCTCGATGAAGATCGCGACTGTCGCTCCGAGGGGAAGTCGCCGGTCAGACCCATTGTGCCCGAGCCGGCAGCTTGCGCCGTGCCGCCCGCCTCGAGGACGGTGATCTCGCGCTCCTGCGGACAGTACAACATGCACCTTCTGATAGAGGAACTCGTGCGCGCGGGAGAGGGGGTGGAGTTTAGGCGTGCCTTCACGCGCTGTACGATCTCCATGTTGGGTAGCACGGTGACAATGCCGGGGAAGGGGTTGTACGGGATCTCGACGTCGGGAAACAGCTCGCTCACCCAGCAATCAGGCTTGGCCGGGTTGGGCCCCTTGGGCATCCACCAGTTGAAAGTGCCCGCCGTGACCATGTCGGACAGCATGCCAAGGTCGGGAGCGGCGTGGTTCCACCCCTGCGTCTTGGCTTCGATGTCGAGGATCGTGATGGCAATCTTGTCGCCCGCGACGGCACCTGCGATGCCGACTGGGCCCGCGAGCTGGTGCAGCGTGCGAATGTGCTTGGTGTTCCTTTCAAAGTCGAAGTTGCACGAGGTGCAGGAGGTGTTCTTGTAGTCGGAGGTGGCCTGTGGTCAGGGGATGGCCATCAGCTTCGAGTGGAGGCGGCCCCAACGGCGAAGCTGGCGATCAGATAGCGATGCGCGCCTGTGGCGTGTCGAACAGGATAACCTGGTCGGGCTCGGCCATCGCCGCCATCGGGATGGAGGGGTGAAGACGGTTGAAGCACTGGCTGCCTGAGGGGGTTGGAGGGGTGAAGGTTGAAGCACTGGCTGCGGGACGCGGCGTACTACAGATGTGAAGGCGCAGACGACAACCCGAGGCGCGGGCTGGGCTGCGCTCTTTGCACCGTCGCAATCCGTGGTGATTCCCTTGACCGTGACCATTGACTCCGGAGTGGACGAGAAGGCCACGGCTGCCGGGATGGCGAGGAGAGCGAGGCGACTCATGTGCATGGCTAGAGGGGTTCCCTAGCTACAATGGGATGCGAGTTAATGCGCAGTGGAGAGGCCTGAAAAGTGGGGACCTCTCTCCCCGCCCACCCGAGAAGCTCTGCCCAAGCTGTTGGTATAGAAGTCTAGAGGGCCTCAGGGGCTGTAGAGCCACACCTAGAAGAGGGGTTAGCTCACACTTTGTGGGCCGCACTGACCCTTCTCCCACGTGCCCTTGCCCGACCCTCTGACCGCCTCCCGAGACGCCCGACTTTGAGGGGCTGGTGAGAGCCCCCACCGTTGCGCCCTCACCTCACGCTGACATATCCTTTGGGAATGCCCATGGGCTCTAGGGACCTGGGGGCAGCTTTGCCCGCGGGCGCCATGCTGGGCTTTGGTAGCCATTCTGTCCGATTCTCCGGAGAGGCCGGAAAAGTGGCTAAGGCGGCCTCCGCTCAAGGATCGTTGGGATTTTCTGGTGACTCAGGAAGCTAAGGTCTGCGCCGAATAAAAATCGGTTCCGTGCTGCCCGCCCCCGGATACACCTGGCACAATTTATTAGAAGTTGAGCCGCGCACTTCCGGCCGAGAATAAAATCCCTCTGGTCTCTCAGCCCACTTGCCCATAGCCGCCGAGACGGCGCGCTCTGCTGACTCTCATCTAGCACCCTCTTGGGGCCTCTCCTGACCGCTGTGGGCCTCTCCAGACCTCCTCTTGCCTTTGGGAGTACCCCTCCCAGTCTACTTCCTAGGACACAGGCACAGGTTTGCATAATGCGAGCTTTTTCTCAAGGGCTATAGTGCAGAGAAGAACTGCGCATTAACTCGCATCGCATTGTAGCTGTTGTGACTATACAGTCGGTCGCGGGTGTTAAGAACTCAGAGCCCCGCTGCTGAGCCTCAGGTTCTTAGCCGGTTCCTCCGCTCCCGTACTGCCGAGGCTGAGGTTCTTAGCGACCGTACTTACTATGAGTAAGTACTTACTATGAGTAGGGGGCGGGGGTGACAGGGCGCGGAGCGCACGCGCATCACACCCGCCCGCACTCTCTCCCCTCGCCACCGTCGATGTTTCACCGTCACAGGAACCATCTCGCATTGACTGGGCCGAAACGTTAGCCGCCGGGTAATCTGGACGAGAAATTTGGCCGACCGGGTAATCTGACATGAGAAAAGTTAGCGGCCTCGTAAGCTGAAACGTGAATTGTGGGAGACTGGGTAAACTGATTTGTCAGTTTTTTGATGAAATTGCTGCTGAGCAGGAAAATATCGTTGCCGGGTAATCTGGACGAGAAATTTGGCCGACCGGGTAATCTGACATGAGAAATTTTAGCGACCGGGTAAGCTGAAATATGAATGTGTGAGACTGGGTAAACTGGTTTGACGGAAATTAATTGCGCAAAGCAGGAAACTATCGTTGGCCGGGTAATCTGGATGTTCCCCGGCGAATCTCAAGGGGTCACACCCGCGCGACCTCGATCTTTGTGCAGGGTTCTTTGTACTTCAGCTGGTTAGAAAAAATCTTTTCTGATTTTGCCGAGGTTTTTTTCACGTTTCTCACCCACTACAGTATCAGTACCTCCCGTCCCTCCCTTCCCTTGCATGGCCTGTTTTCTTTCTTTCTTTGTGTGTGGTGGTGTGTAGAGAGAGAGTCTGTGTGTGCCGCACAGTATACTGAGAGCTCGAGAGTGTCGGAGAGTGGTCACCCAGTCGGTGCCGGCGCGACGTACATGGACACGGACCACGCCCCCGTAAAAGCCATGCGCACATGCGAGAAGAGAGGCTTGCGGCGGGGGCCGGTGTCGGGTAATTGACAGAGCGGCTAGAGGCGGCCTGCAGGGGAGAAGCAAAGCAGAGGCGCAGAGGCGCGGAGGGGCAGAGGAGGAGAGCAGAGGCGAGGAGAGGAGAGAGAGGGGAGGAGAGAGAGGAGAGGAGAGGCGAGGAGAGGGGGTGGGGGGAGGGGGGGGGGGGGGGGAGCAAACTAAAGGCGGCTAGAAACTGGGAGGGACATGCTGCGCGAGAGCATTCGCCGCCGGCACGTGCTCGACCTACGACGGCATGAATTGATCAATGAGTTACGTCATTCGCCGGCACGTGCTCGACCTACGACCGCATTCAAAGCTCAACCAAAACAGCGCCGTTCACAGACAGAGCTCGCGATCGGCGGCCGGCAGCTGCGCGGACACACCTCGCTCGCACCCCTCTCTACTCTAGAGCAGTGCGTGTGGCTGTTTGCCGGCAGCTGCGACGCCATGTGCTGCGCTAGCACGTTGGCGACCTACGCGAAGGAAAACAACGGTGAAGAGCGCGGCGTGAAGGCGCGGCGCGCTGCGCACGAGGTCACGTCGGCGTCTGATCTCCCCAGATCTCCCCAGATCTCCCCAGATCTCCCCAGATCTCCCCAGATCTCCCCCCAGGGCTGCGGAGGCGCGTCTCTTCACGCACAGCTCCCCCAATCTCCCCAGATCTCCCCAGATCTCGCCTTCTCCTTCGGCCCGCACAATCTCCCCGGATCTCCCCGAATCTCCCCGGATCTCCCCAGATCTCACCTTCTCCTTCGGCCCGCACAGCTCGAGGATGCCCACGAACCAGCACATGCCCCAGTTGATGTATGCAAAGATTTGGGCAACCAGCCACGCGTCGTGCGAGCCGGCGGAGCTGCCGGCCTGCGTTGGAATACGCCAACATGGCGGCGGGAGCACGGCACTGTGCAGTGTATTCAGAGCACCGCGTGAGGACGAGGGGCTACGAGTACAGTGAACCCACCGGAATACGGCTGAGTACAGTTGAGTCCGTGTCCTCTGAGCGGAGCAGCACGTATTCCGCTTCTAGGGCTGCCCGCCATCGAGCCGCAGAAGAAGTAGAACATCGCGCGGCCGTACTTGCTGTCGAGGAAGCCGGCATTCGCGGTGATCAGCTTGGTGCCGTAGCCGAGCTGCATGGCGATCATCAGCCCTAGAGAAACAGACTTTTCAAACTCGGTGTCGAACCGGCAGCCCGACGCTCACTACAGTTAGTACCTCCAAATGCGGCGTACCAGATGGAGCTGATGATGATCATCCAGCCGATCGGCGTCACCCAGAGAAACGAGATGAAGCAGCCGACGAGCGAGAGGACGGCAAAGGTGATGAGGACTCCTCCGGACGCGAGCGCGCACAGCCGCTTGCCCTTGAGCAGGAGCTCCGCCCGTGCCATGGGCGGGGCGAGTCGCGCTGCGGCGGCGAGCGAGCGAGTGGTGGGAGCGAGAGCGGTGAGTGAGGCGTCATGTGCGAGCGAAAGGGTGGTGGGATCGAGAGCGGCGAGAGGGAGCGCTCCTGCCTGGGCTGGGTGGCCGGTATAGCGAGTGGTGGGATCGAGAGCGGTGAGTGGGGCGTCATGTGCGAGCGAAAGGGTGGTGGGAGCGAGAGCGGCGAAGGGAGCGCTCTGGCCTGGTGGCCGGGACCGGTAAGGAGAAAAGAATTTCACAACCGCTCTCGCACACGCACGATTCACACGAAAAGAATTTTTGAGTGTTCAACTGCAGGCTACGATGTTATGAAACAACGCAAGGTGGGCGACAGCTAGCGCACCACACCCCTCTCCTTAAAATCCCTGTGTTGTGGCGGCGTGCCGTCCTCCCATCCCCCCTTGGGTTGTCCGTTTTGCTTCTTTCTTTCTTTTTTTTGAAACAACGCAAGGCGGACATGGCATATCGCTCTCGGGCCCACAGACATCCCGCACACTCGCCGCACACCCGCCGCCCCCGCGCGCGCCCCACCCCAAAGATGAACTTAAGAACGGGGCACCGGAGGAGGAGGAGCCTTTGCACTGAAAAAGAAATCGCGCACAAGCAACTTCAGCTGGAGTCAGCCGCTGCCGCTCTTGTTCTGGCAAGCGAGCCCGCACCGCCGGCGGCAGCGCCGAGTTCTCTTGGGAGTCCCCGCAAATCGGTGCGGTCCGGCCAGCCTCACTAGCCGCCGTGCCGACATCAGCCACGCTTCTCGCGTCGACCCGGCCGCCTCGAAGCTCTGCCGATGGAGCCGCTGCTCTCGGCCGAGGAGCTCTCGGTCGGCTGGTGGTTCTTGATTCCGTTTGCCGGCGCCCTCCTTGCGCTCATCCTCACCGAGACGGGCGCATCCACTTCATGGTGCAGGCCGGGCTCGGCGACGAGGGCGCGGGTCGCGATCGCTGGCGTCGTCGGAGCGGTCAACGTGCATTGGCTCGCTGTTGAGCTGCTCGCAGAGACAGCCCAGTCAACGTCACGGACCTTGAGCCTCGTCTCCGGCGGCGCGATGGGGCTCGCTGCCATCATCGCCCTCTCGGCCCTCTGCCACGCCCACTGCCCGGCTTGGCGCATCGACAACGGTGTCATCGTCGGGCCGACCTTTGGGCAGGGCGCGTTTTGCGCGAGCGCGATCCTGCTTTCTCCCGTCGACACGGAGCTGGCTGCGCTCGTTGCGCTGCGCGAGGACCACCGCACTCCCGGCCCAGCCGCCGGTCGGACGGCGCACAAGCCTGCCGAGCGCTCTGTGCGCAGCGCCAACACACACAACTGCTCTCTCGATGCACCTTCTAGGAACTGTCTCGGATACTTCCCGTAGGCGCGCGCCGCCAGCGCCGAGAGCTCCTCGGCGCGGGCCGCTAGCGAGCGCAGCGGCCGCAGCGGCCGCGGCAGCGTCTGCGGCAGCGCTCACGCCTATCGAGAGAGCGCTTCGGCCGACAGCCGAGGGCGCGAGATGAGCCGAGATTCGCCTTAGCTAGCCGCCGAGAGGGCGCGAGATTAGCCGAGATGGGTCTTGCCGTCGAGAGGCCGCTCCCCCAGAGAAGCCAATGTGAGGTCCCCCCCCCCCCCCTGTC
>NW_005197053.1:458745-460461 GCF_000372725.1 Emiliania huxleyi CCMP1516
GATACGGCACGCGGCTTGAGCAGGGCTCGGCTCGAGGCTCGGCACGCGACTCGGCGCGCGGTCCGGTGGAATCGGCGCGTTCGGCTGTGGGTGTGGCGGCAGCGACGCGGCGCGCCGTCGACGCGCGCGCGGCGGCGGCGTGCTCCACCCAGTCGCTGGTGGAAGGCTGTGGAGGCTGTGGAGGCGGCACGACGAGAGCTGTGAACAGGCGTGCGTCGTCCACTCGCTGACGATGGCTGCTTGCCAGTTGGCCGCGGCCGCGCTGCAGGCAGACAGCCCCATCCTCTGGCTCTGCTGCGTCGCCGCCGCTTTGAACGCGGTCAACCTCGCAGCCAACGCCGTGCAGCGCGTGCTTCCGCGCAGCTGCCTCGCCCGAGGCGCCGCTGACGCCTCCGCGAGCCGTCCAAGACACGTCCACGACACGTCCTTGAGACATGCCCTCACGTCACGGTCAGGCGCCGCCGTCGCCTCCGAGGCCGCCAGTGTCGAGCTCGAGCGCTCGCACCAGTTCGGGCCGTCGAAGCGCGGATCCGCGTCCTGCAGCGCCTCCTGCAGCGCCAGCCAGCGGGCGTCGATGGAGTCGAGCGCTCCGGTCTCAGGCCGTGGCTCGACCGGCGCAGGCTCGGTAGATGACCGAGCCCCGCACTCGCCCCGCTCTGACAGGCACTCGAGATCTCGCCATATCTCCCCATGCCTCCCCATGTCTCCCCATGTCTCCCTATAGCTCCGGCTGGCGCGCTTGTATCCCACCGATCTTCGACACACCCCTCGGTACCGCTTGCACATGAACATGTGCATGTGCATGACATGCACCGAGGGGTAGCTCTGTTGTACCATGCACGGACAGTCGAACAAAGGGCGGACAGGCAGAGATCGACTAGGCAGACTGGCAACGATGAGTCCCGCCTTCACGCCCGCACAGTGGAGTCGTACATTCCTACTAGGCGCTGGCCGCGGCTCTGCCGGACCGCTTGTCGACGCGTCGGGCCGCTGGTCGCTAGATACACCGCGGGCCTCAGCGATTGGCCCATCGCAGTTTGGAACGGGTGAGTTTGGGGTCGGAAGCGGCCGCTGCGCCGGCAGCGGCTGCAGCGGCTGCAGCAGCGGCGGCGGCGGCGGCCGTGAGGGCAGCGGCGCAGCGACGAGGGCTCTTCCGCCGCCGTCGTCGTGCTTGCGGCGCGACTCGACGAATATCAACCTCACCACGCTCATCGAGTCCCCTGGAGAGGAGGGCACGACGCCGCGGTCGGATGTGACTGGCAGCAGTGACGACGGCACCGACTCCTCGGAGAGCGGCGGGGCGAGCGACTTCAGCGGCAGCGCTGACGAGCTCGAGGAGGCGCTTCTACCCGCCTCACGCACGCGCGCCGGCCCTGGCACTTTCATGCCGCGGGGGCGCCAATCTCTGGAGGAGGAGGGGGAGGGGGGGGGGGGGGGAGGGGGGGGGGGGGGGCCCTCCCAAAAAAACCCCCACCCTGTGGGCCGGCGCCTCTCGGGGGGAGAAAAAATTGGGGGAAAACCCGGAGAATTTTAAAAGCCAGGACCTCCCCCGAACACAGGGGTTTCCCGGGAAGGAGCGAAACCTTTTCGGAACCTTTTCGGAACCTTCCCGAAGGCCCTCCCCGGGCAGGACCGGGGAAGGACCCCCAGGAGGCAACCCCCCCCCCACCCGGGCAGGGGGTCCGGCCCCAAAAGGGAGGGGCCCCCCCCGGAAGG
>NW_005197053.1:460724-468272 GCF_000372725.1 Emiliania huxleyi CCMP1516
GGGGCCACCAACTTGGGGCGGCCGCAACGGCCACAAACAAGCCCCACCCCCCACGACGCCGCCAGCCGCCACCGACGCCGCCCGCCGCGACCGCAGCCGCAGCCGCCGACGCCGCCCATCCACCGCAGGCATGGGCGCTCAACCTCGAGTCGCTGCACCGCAGGCGCGCCCCCGAAGAGGGGCGGCTGGACGCGCGCTCGCCGGACGGCGGCCGTGGTGCAGGACCTGGAGGAGGAGGAGGCGGCGGCGGCGGCGGGGGGGCGGGCGGAGGAGGAGAGGGGGCGCGAGGCGGAGGGCGGCGGTGCGCCGCACAGCGCGGGCGGGTCGGATGCCGCAGCTGGAGGAGAGCGGGGCTCGGCAGGCCGTATCTCCCCATCTCTCCCCCATCTCCCCGTCTCTCCCCGTGTAGAGCGACACTCAACCGGCCGGCGGCGAGGCAGCACACGCAAGCCGCGACCCCGCCGCATGAGCCAGCCGCCCCCTCCCCCGGGCCTTCCGCCGCCGCCGCCACCCTCAACGATGGCAACGTCGCCGCCGAGAACGCCGCCGCCGCCGGCGGCAGAGGCGGCGAGGATGGCGACGACGGCGACGACGGCGACGGCGACGACGACGGCGAGGCGTCTCGACGTCGCTGGCGGCGCGGCGCGGCGCGGCCTGCACGTCGACGGCATTCCGCCAGTGGTGCGGAGGCCGCGGGTGGTTGCCGCTGCCCCTGCGGAGGAGGACGACAGCAACACGGCGACGGTCGCCGCTGCCACGGCGGAGGAGGAGCCGCCTCTGCAACCGCCGCCGCCCGCTCCGCCTCCGCCGTCGCCGTCTAAGGCGAGTGGCGACTCCTCGGGGCGGTCGAGCCGTGGCGACTCTGCGGCGGCGCTGGGCAAGCCGAAGCGGCGCTCGCTCGGCCGTCAGACGCCGCCGCACTCGGAGCCCGGCGGGAGGCGCGAGGTGGATCGGACCTCGTCCCGAGGCGGGTGCGGCGGCGCGGCGGGGGCGGGCGGCGCGGCTGCGGGCACGGGTGGCGCGGCTGCGACGGCCGCCTTGTGCCCCGTCGGGTGGGGCGTCACGGGGTACGCGGGCGTCTACGCGCCAACCTCGGCCCGCCGCGACCAGGCGAGGCGCTCGAGCCCCCGCTGGAACGGCTCTGAGCAGGCGAGCGGCCGCGCCACGGTGGTGGGCGGCAAGCACGCGCTCGCGCCGCGGTCTGCATTCGAGGGGATGCGTAATCAGGATGAGGAGTGAGAGGAGGGGAGGGGGGGGAGGGGGTTGAAAGCGGACCAGGGAGAAGGGTCTCGGTACGTGTGCAAGTGTCTGGTTGGCAGACGGCACTCGAGTTGTTTGAGGGAGTGTGTGCCGTCTGCCGATGCGAGGCCTTCATGAGTGTAAAGCCGTACAACACACCACCACCTCACTGGTCACACCTGCTCGCGCGTCGACAAGAGCCCGGCAGAGCGTGCGGGGTCTGCCCTGTGAATGTGTTGCGCCTTTCAGCAGCCCCCTCCCTAGTCTACGCCTAGTCAGAGGGTGTGTTGTCTCGGTCTCATATGGCAAGTCTCTCGTGGGACCCCATGAGTAATACTTACGTGCGCTGGCGTCCCTCTGATGCCCTCGGCGGCACAACGAGGCGCCGTCGGACCGAAAACCACCCCCCACCAGGTGCGGAATGTTGACAGCAGCATCACCCACCGACGACTCGTCGTGGGTCTTCTTGTTTCGAGTCTTCTCGTACCGGGTAGAATCCACCACAGGAGCAGTCACACGAACGACGCCCACTCCGGCGCCCGCCCCGCCCCACCCCAACACCCCCACCCCACAACCCCGCCCCACCCACCATGCTCAAATTCGAACGCTCAAGACGGGGACATCGTCGAGGCATTTGAGCCGTGGCCGCATCTGGTCGTGCTGGGCACTCTCGCCGTGCCTTGGTTTCTTCTTTCTTCTTTTTTGGGGGCTGTGGTCCGGTTGGTGGAGGGGGGGGGGGGGGGTTCGGTCGGTCGGGTTGGCTGGAGGGTCACAGCTGCCGGTCACCGCTCACGCTCGCCGCAGCTGTGTGTGAATAAATTAGTTCTCTCGAAACTAAAAATCTTCCTCGTCCGAAAAAGAAAGAAAGAAAGAAAACAGACAACCCAAGGGAGGGATTTTAAGGAGAGGTGTGTGGTGCGCTAGCCGTCGCCCACCCTAGGGAGCCTGCCTCGTCCGAGTTGCTTAGCCGGCCCGTGTGAATTCTTTTGCTCGCGATGTCCACCCCGCCGCGCCGCCGCTCTCGCCGCCTCGCCTCCGCCGCCACCGCCGCTCCCTCGCCAGACACGCCGCCGCCCGCCCGCCTCCTCGACCTCCCCACGGAGCTCCTCGTGCGTGCCCTCTCTCACTGCCACAGCCCCCTCGACATCGCTCGCGTCGCGGCCGTCTCGCTGCTCTTCCACGCCTCGCTTGCGCTGGAGGGCATCCGCTTGTGGGCGCAAGAGCGCGGCTTCGAGCTGCCGGCGCAGCCACAGGGCGAGAGCTGCGCCGTGCGGTGGCTGTGCTACTCGGCCTTGCTGTGCGAGTCCAACCCGCCCGCGAGGGCGGCGGCAAGCGAACGGCACAGCGTTTTCATCGACGCCGAGGGGCAGCTCTCGTCGTGCGGCAATCCGCGGTCCATCTTTCCAGCGCTGCTCGGCCACGGCGAGGGCGTGACGCGGCTGAACACGCCTACCCGCCTCCCGTCCACGCTGGGCGGTGAGCGCGTCGTGAGCGTGGCGGCGGGAGGTGGGCACAGCCTCGCCCTCACCAGCGGCGGTGTCTGGAGCTGGGGCAGTGGAGGCGACGGCCGGTTGGGCCACGGCGACCGGCAGGACCAGTGGCTGCCCAAGAAGGTCGAGGCCTTGGCTGACTTGCGCGTCGTCGCTGTGTCGGCTGGAGGCGGCCACAGCCTCGCCCTCACCGCCGACGGCTCCGTCTGGAGCTGGGGCTGTGGATACTCTGGCAGGCTGGGCCACGGCGACCAGCAGCCCCAGTGGCAGCCTAAGAAGATCGAGGCCTTTGCGGGGCGGCGCGTCGTCGCTGTGTCGGCAGGTGTCCACAGCCTCGCCATCACCGCCGACGGCGCCGTCTGGAGCTGGGGCTGTGGAACCTATCGCAGCCTGGGCCACGGCGACGCGCAACACCAGTGGCAGCCAAAGAAGGTCGAAGCGTTGGCTGGCCAGCGCGTCGTCGCTGTGTCGGCTGGAGGCGCGCACAGCCTCGCCCTCACCGCCGATGGCGCCGTCTGGAGCTGGGGCAGTGGGGTCGAAGGCAAGCTGGGCCACGGCGACCTGCAGAACCAGCTGCTGCCCAAGAAGATCGAGGCCTTGACTGGCCAGCGCGTCGTCGCTGTGTCGGTTGGACGGGCTCACAGCCTCGCCCTCGCCGCTGACGGCGCTGTCTGGAGCTGGGGCTATGGAGGCCAAGGCCAGTTGGGCCACGGCGACGAGCAGCACCAGTGGCAGCCAAAGAAGGTCGAGGCTTTGGCGGGACAGAGCGCCGTCGCTGTCTCTGCTGGGGCCTACCACAGCATCGCCATCATCGCTGACAGCGCTGTCTTTACCTGGGGCGAGGGCGAACGCGGCTGCCTAGGCCACGGAGAGGACCTGTCGAAGCAGCTGCTGCCCAAGAAGGTCGAGGCGTTGGGGGCGCGGGCGCGGTAAAACGAGAGTATGCCGAGAGAGCTGATGTGGTCTCGAGATATTGGAGCTTTCATGGCGGGGCGGGTGGGGGGTGAGGGGGATAGGCGGGGAGGGCGCCGCTGTTATTGTTTGTAAATACCTTTCGCCGAGGGGCTGCGACGTGCGAGCTTCACGCGCCGAAACTGCGGGGGGCCCTCTGGCCGAGCGTTTTTGATCTCTGGGTGAGTGCAGTGGGCTGTGGGGGCCGAGCCGCCTCCCTCGGGGTGGCGGGCGGGCGGGCGTTTTGAAAAACAGAAAACAAGAGGGGGCCCGGGGCCCAGTCCCCCCCCACTGGGAGACAGTACTGGGAGTAGAAAATACCTACGCCCTCGGGGGCCAAGGAGGCGGCGCGGGGAAGCAGCATCAGGTGAGAGCAGGAAGGATGGCGCTCTTAGGGTCGGCTTTGAACAAGGGTTTCCAGGTTTTAGATCAGTATTGGTGTCGGCACACATCCCCACATGAGGTCAGCGGCGCGCGCTGCCTCTCTCGCAGGCTGATTTTGGCTGTTTTCGAGCTTGTTTTTGTTTTCAGTCTAGGGGGCCCGACCCCCTCAGAGGCGGGGGGCGGGCGCCCACTCACCCGCAGAGATCAAAAACGCTCGGCCCCTTGTGCGTTGTGGCTGTGCCCTCCTCTCTCGTTTGGCGCGGTGCCGTTTTTTCTGTCTTTTCGGCACTCGTACTCGACTTAGACGCTCGCCGGGACGACTGTCCTCCTCCAGGGCGTGAGGGTGCGCCTGACCAGCCTCAATTTCGCATGCACCTCCCCAATCCAGCGGCTCCGGCTCCACCGGAGCCAGCGTCCGATCACCGGCAAAAAGTAGAGGAGCACGAGCCCGTGGACCGCGACGAGCATCGCGGTGCTTCGAGGTGGGTAGACCCCGGGCTCCCACGTGGTGCCCTCCCTCATACCAGTGTCCACCACGAGCGCCAAGCACAAGCAGTAGGCGACCGTGCTTCCGAGGGCTGCGAGCGCGTAGAGCAGGGCGGGTCGAAGGTGGTGGCGCAGCAGGGCATCAGAGCGGCGCGAGAAAGTCCATCAGCAGCGACTCGGACAGGAAGGTTGCTCAAGAATCGCAGAATGGCGACCTCCGGCACTAGACGCAGCCTCGCAGCCTCCAACGGGTCCGCGGGGTAAGGGCCACCCCAGGCAGCAGGCGTGCCAGAAGCTCAAAAAGGCGTGTGTGTAGATAGAGTGGAGGGGGGGGGGGGGGGGCTGGCCCACCCACCCACCCACCGAGCGATTGCATTCATCAAAACAGGAGCAATAGGCACCACAATCAACGACTGGCTCTGAGGCACGCACTTATCACCAGTCACCACCCTCCTCACATCCGTTTGTGATGTTTATCTATAGCCAGATGTGATTGAACGCAACCGGTACGCTGATTTCATTGGGCTACGATTTAGGTTCGTGCCGGGCTGGCCCTGCACCATGTCGCAGGCTCTCTCGCCCCGCGCGCTCAGGGCTTGCCTGACCTACAAGGACCTCTGCGCGAGGGGAGCTCCCGTCATTGTATTGAGGACCTCTTCGTGAGGACCTCTTCGTTGCGAGGACCTCCTGCGCCTCGCAGGCTCTCAGTCAGGCATGATTGCCCCTTGATGCCTTGCTCGCACGCACCAGCCTGCCAGCCTCTCCGGCTCGACTGCACCTCCTGGTGGCTTTCACGTGCGTGAGTGCAAAGACGAAAGAGGAAAATTGCTTTCCAAGTTTGGAGACGGACCTGGTGAGGACCTTCGCAGTGAGGAGCTCTCGAGGAGGACCTCTAGCTGTGAGGACCTCTGAGCTTGGCCCGTCTCCACACAGGGCGTAGCTACGCCTGGCGCCCCCCCTCTCTGAGAGCAAGCGAGCAGCACTCCCAACCACGGCGGGGAAGTTGTTGTCGAACGACACGCGCGGGCGGCGCACAGATCGCTAGAGTGGTCTCTCGAACTGCTCTGGGCAGCTCTCTACGATGTCGTAAATTAAGAATCAAATTCTTGGAAATGCTGGTACACCGCCCTATTGCGCTTCTTGCGTGAACTAAAGTGTATCTCTATTTATCTTCATTCTCAGCAGAGTTCCCAGTCTCTTCTCTTCAACCCCCCCCCATCGTGCCTTAGACGTAGCGGGGCCCCAGCGAGCCTGACGTGTTCTTCGCCACATATCTATCGCGCGGACTTGGAGCACTTGGAGTGCAGTCATTAACCTCGGCGACCGGTCCCAGTTGGCCAGACGATTAGAGGATCGGAGGTTGCGGGCAAGAGAGCCCCGCACCTGGGGGGTGCGGCTCGGACGAGGTTCCTCTTTTCCGATAAGGACCTCTGCTTGTGAGGTCTGATGACCATCGGCAGTGTGAGGACCTCTCGCTGTGTGAGGACCTTCTCTGAGCTTGTGGGCGGCCCGTCTCCACAGGCGTTACTGCACCCAGCGCCCACTCCTTCGAAAGCAGCAAGCAGCACTTCCACAAGGCGAGGATTGGTTGGTGTCGAAAGGACACACGCGGGCGGCGCACAGACCGCTTGAGTGAGCCTCGAGAGTCGAGTCGCTGTATGATCGTCGTAGTATTAGATTGACGAATATAGCCCCTTTTGTGAGGTGCATGATCTTCTCTCACTGCGAATTTTCCTACTCGAGTAAGTGTTGTAGAGGGAGTTTCGTCGTAAAATTCGTTTTCCTTGTGTGTTTTTAGCAATGTTTTGTTTGTGTGTTAGTGCCAGTAACAGCATGCAAGATAAAAGAGTGAAACGCGGTATGAGTGAAATGCGGCACCTGGCGGTAGTGAGAGAGAGAATTCTTGATACGAAACCACGACGACACACACCAGTCGACTCGCATCGGTTGCCTCCATGAACGGCGGAGCTATTCTCGCGCCCACACCACACCTGGCTCCAACGTGGACACGCCCATAGCTGGGGACACTACTAGGTCACGCATGGCATCACAGAAGTTTTATCTCTGGGCCCCGAAAGGCATCTCTAGCAGTGTCGTTACACATGCCCCCTCCCCTCCTGGGCGCATGCGCCTCACGTCTCGCCAGAGCATAAGCCCTTGGCGTGTGGCGAGACGAGTTTTTCGCCATCGCAGCGAGCAGCAAGCCGCCCGCCGCAAACAGCCGGAGGCCTCGCCGCGGCACTGGCTGCGCCGCGGTCCCGCACCCGTCGACGCAGCTCCCCCCGCGGAAGACCGCGCGTAGCCTCTCTCTCTCTCTCTCTCTCTCTCTGGCGGTAGTCACAAAAAAAGAAAGCGAGGTGCATCGCCATGCCGACCTGTGGCCGCGTGTCGCGCCAGTCGCTGCGCCACGGCGGCCTCGACCGCGAGTATTTGTACCTCCTGCCCCGCGTCGCGTGCGGCGGCGGCAAAGCCGACGGCGAGGCTCACCAGACGCTCTCCGCCCTGCGCCTTCCTCTCCTCGTCCTCGTGCACTGCTTCGGCTGCAGGTGCCGTCGAACTGCTCGTCCCACCGCTGCACGCACCAACGGCCGCCTCCCGCCCTGGGTTCAGCGCGAGGGACGAGCTCGGAAAGTTTGCTGCTGCAGCCGAGGCCGCCTCGTTCGCGCTGCTGGCGCCTGAGGGGATGTGGAGCTCCTGGAACGCGCCCTCCTGCTGCGGCGAAGCAAAGGCGAACAAGCTCGACGACTTTGGGTTTCTCGACGCGGTCGTCACTGACGCGGCCGCCTCGCTCCCTGTCGCGCGCGGCGCCCTCTTTGGCTCGCGATGCCCAGATGCGGACGCCACATCCCGCCGCTCACTCGGAGGCTGTCACACGGCGCCTAGAAACCAGACGTGGTGTCTACATGTGCCTCGTCGCCTCAACCCTAGCCCCAACCCCAACCCAATGTTGCAACCATCAACACCCCAAACCTCTCTCTCTCTCTCTCTCTCTCTCTCT